>NW_006770909.1:3644938-3657872 GCF_000442215.2 Lipotes vexillifer
ATTCCTGAGTCCCATGGCCAAAATACAATTTTTTTTAAAGATTTAATCTTATTTATTTTTGGCTGCGCTGGGTCTTCGTCACTGCACGCGGGCTTTCTCTAGTTGTGGCGAGCGGGGGCTACTCTTCGTTGTGGTGCACGAGCTTCTCCTTGCGTTGGCTTCTCTTGTTGCAGAGCATGGGGTCTAGGCATGCAGGCTTCAGTAGTTGTGGCGCGTTGGCTCAGTAGTTGTGGCATGCTGGCTCTAGAGTGCAGGCTCAGTAGTTGTGGCTCACAGGCTTAGTTGCTCCTTGGCATATGGGATCTTCCCAGACCAGGGATGGAATCTGTGTCCCCTGCATTGGCAGGCAGATTCTTATCCACTGTGCCACCAGGGGAGTCCCCAAAATACCATTTTAATAGCATGTCAATCTTACTCTACTCTCAATATTAGAGTACGTGTTTGCATATATACATACAAATATGCTGATAGATTTCGTATTAAACATTAAATTGAATTTTACCTAAGTAAAAATCTATAAACAATCAAAACAATACCTTGATTAAGTTCTATAGATCCCACTATTACAGATTCTCAATCTATTGCCAGTCTGGTCAGAGACAGTTAATGATATTCTCTCTGCCTATTGTATAACACAGAAAGCTAGTAACACAGCAAAGCTTTGTTGTGAAAATTAAGGATTAAAATAAGGAACCAATATGAATATACATTTATCTCACACAGAGCTGTGAAATTCAAGCAAATAGCTGAATATTGGTCTGTATTATTCAGAAGAATTATGGCTTCTCTCTTTAGCTTTTTAAAATAAAAATAAAGACAAAGCAATTGATCACTGGGTAAAAAGATCTAGGATGCCTTTCAAATGAATTTATATTAAGTATCCACAGGGTATATCACCATCATTTATTAGAAGTAAAACTCATTTTGATGAAAAACTGTGTTTTAAAAGGGTCGTTTATTTTGCTTTTGCAAGCACACACCTGTTCAATGACTAGATATATTTCCCTTGCTTTTAAAACCATTATCTGTCTAAAACACATTTTTAAAAAGCTGTGTGTTTTTTCTCTCAGTAAATTATCATGGATAAACATAGAAAATGGCCCACTGGTGAGAGGAAATAAAGTTATGAAAAGCAAATGAATTTTATCATGCATTATTGTTCTAAGTTTTCAGTGAAGGTTTATGCATATCCCACACTTAACTCTCCAAAGCTCTTTAACCTACACAAAAGAGCACATGTAATCTACCTCTGATTTAAAAGCTCTAACAGTGGGTTAGCGGTTCACTAGATAATAATCCGATATTTTATAATATTCTGAGGGCAGCTAACATTTATTTAGCAGCCACAATATGCAAGACTCTATGCCAGGATTTTTAGATCCCATGCTACAACGTGTGTAACTTCTACCCCATCATATTTTTAAAATGTAATTCTAGCAGTAGATAAGATTTTGGGATTTGAGGATCCTCATATTGGTGCTTCAGTCTACAAATTGTCTCTTAAGTTTTTTTTTTTTTGCATTTGGGCCCTTCAGGTCCAACTGGGAGCAGATATTCTTCTCCCCTGAATCTTGACTGGGGCAGAATGGAAAGGAGAGAGAAGGAAATAGGTGTGGTATAAGCACAATTGGACATATACTGGGTGTGATGGTTAATTTTATGTCAACTTGACTGGGTCATGGTGCCCAGATACTAGGCCAATCATTATTTTAGATGTTTCTGTGAAGGTTTTTTTTTCTGGATGAAATTAATATTAAAATCAATGGACTCTGAGTAAAGCAGATTACTGGCTACAATGTGGGTGGGCCTCATCCAATCAGTTGAAGGCTTGAATGGAACAAAAGACCACCTCCTCTACTCTCCCCCTCCCACCCCCACCCCACCTACCCACCTCCCAAAATTCTGCCAGCAGGTGGGCTTCAGACTGGAGCTGCAACATTGGCTGTTCCCTGGGTCTACAGCCTGCCAGCTCACCCTGCAGATTTTGGACTTGCCAGCCTCCACAATTGCGTGAACCAATTCCTTAATAATAAATACATAAATACATTATCAATAAGTAAGTAAGTAAATAAATAAATACACACACACACACACACACACACACACACACACACCCTATTGGTTCTGTTTCTCTGAAGAGCCCTAATATACCAGGTGACCAGCCTATGATGTGTATCTCTTGTTTGCTTCCAATTCTCTCTGAGCCCTCTACCCACCAGCCCAGGAAAGTGGTCATCATTTTTGTTTTTACTCTAATTTCTGTGTGGTTGGAAATGACTCCTTCAACATATCCTTAATCCTTTCTCTCCTGTGGTTCCCTTATACGCCATGCCTGAGTCCATCGACATCTGACTTTTGATACTTAAAGATTTTGGAATTCAGAAAACTCTTTTGCCTAGTTCTTGCCATTGAAAGTCTAGTTTTTAAAACTATTACTTTTCTATATACTTTTCTAAGTTTATCTTGAAAATCAAGGCTGAACACTGATTTCTTTTGTCCTTGGTTTTTATCTGCCTACCCTAAAGCAATGGATGCTTCATCATTTATGCTAAGAGAGCAAAAGCAAAATAACTCATGAAAAAATTTTTGGTCCATGAGTTAATATCTGTAAATATTTTCACTCTGCAAGAGAGTGGCATAAATGTGATTCTCAGTCCTGGCTTTACTTTGGAATGATCTGGGGACCTTCAAAACTATTAATGCCCTAGTTCCATCCCCCAGAGATTTCAAACAGGTCTATGTGAAGTTCAGGTGTCACTATTTTTGCTAAGCTCCTTGGGTGATTCTAATGTGCAACCAGGGGTGGGAACTGCTGGTGTCAAGGAAAGGCTATGGGACTGGGCTCCAATGCCTGTTTTGCCATGGACTAGCTCTGAGACCTGGAGGGATGCACTTCATCTCTCTGGGTCCAGTTTACTCATATGCAAAATGTGGAGTTGAGTTTCAAGGTCTTCAGTCCAACACTAACATTCTATAAATCCATCATTGTGAGAACTAAAAGGGTGACCTTGTTCAGTGAGTGATTAGAGTATCACAAAAAGGGTTAGTGTAGTCACACAAATAAGGTTTCTACTTTGCTTTGAAGTAACATATTACGACTAAAAGAACTCAATGCTCCTTTCAATACAATGGTCTTTCCCTCTTGTACACAGTCAGATTGTTTAGGGACCAACATCAATTCAGAAGCACTGCCTTATGCAGCTCCACGCCCTCTGTTGCTCAGCTAAGTTCAACGGCATAAGCCTCAAATATTTTCTATGTTGAAAGTATGTGCCTCAAAAAAAGTGGAGAAATTGTCCCACTCTCACGTATTTTGAAAATGTGGACTGTGTACAAGGAATTTCAAGTGGTGCATTAAATAACACTGAACTGCATGGTAGATTCTTTCTCTTTTTAATTCCATTTTATTTCTCTTGGTTAGTCAAGAAAAAAATCTTAGTTTATGTTGGGATATCATTTTTGTATTCAAACTTATAATTAATATTCTATCGGTGTCTTTTACTTTCTCAATTTGAAAGAGGAATATAATTTCTCTTTTGTCTTTCACTTTACCTTTCCTCCCCTTTCCATCTCCCAACAGCTGTCCCTGTTAGGATATCTTTATTACATAGCTAATATTTGCTAATATATTTTAAGAGAGAGGTGGTAAATTTCTGATTCAAAGTTTCATGCAGGGAATAGTATTTAGCTAACATGTAATAAATGTAGTTTCACTCTAAAATATGTTACATATATGCAGGGGATTTCTATTTAAATAGATATCAAGCTCCCTTTTAAAGGTCTTTTATACAAGTAAAGAAGAATTTACTTCACTGTCATGCAAAGATTCAGATGAAATCATTGAGAAAACGTTTATTTGGGAAAAGATGCATGAAAGTCAGATCTCAATTGGACTGTCTGATCAAATAAAAATTACAAAGAAAATTACCAAGGTTATGCTATTTGGGAACTGAAATATTTTATTTTTTCATTGGCTGGGTCTTCACGTAAAGGTTGAGATGATAGCGTCTTTTTTTCAATTGGTTGAATAATAGACGTTGATTGGCCATGTCTTACTATTCTACCTTATCAGTAATTACATTAATTATGAATGAATTAAATACCCAATCAAAAGGCAGATAATCTTTTTAAAGGGTCCAGCTGTATGTGTCTATATGAGATACACTTTAGATTCAAAGATACAAGTAGATGGAAAGTAAAAGGACAGTAATAGATTTAATATGCAAGCAGTAACCCAAAGAGAACTGGAATGGCTACACTAATACCAGAAAAAATAGACTTTAAGACAAAAATTGCTCCCAGAGACAAAGAATAGAATGACTTTTTATAATAACAACAAAGTCAATCCATCAGGACCTGTATTAGTACTAAAGGAGTTTTTTTTCTTTTTTTGGAGTTACATATTCTGATACCGTCTATCTAGTTATATACAATGTTTACTCTCCAAACAAGTCCATTATTTTCATTCAAATTATTTTTAGAGAATGCGGGTCTTAGGTAAGGTTCTGGTACTTTGGCCTAAGGAGTTCATTGGCATACCCACCAGTATCTAGCCGCATAATCTGATTTACATAGAACCCAGAAGGCTTATAGAAGACAACCTGAACCTAGTTTCTACTGAGGGACAAGAGACCCTAGACTGGAGAGAACCCCAGCGGAATCCCTGAAAGAATAATCCGCCGGCCTGGTAGATCGGATTTGGCAGTGTAGTCTGTACCAGGGAAAACTGCAGCAGACCGAAAGTAAGGGTGGAGTAGCCAGGAGGTGGGTCTGTGTGGAAAGTCTGTAAGAAGGCTCTCAGTAGAGACCTAAATGTCTCCACTAGGCAATGTTATCCCTCCTCTCTGAAAGAAGAAATTGAACAGTGTAGTATTATCTAACCAACTGGAAAGAAAGGTAACTTGGACTCTGAGACTGGGTGGGAAAATGGAGGAGAGAACAGATTATCCAGAGGCACCAGAGGTCAAGTAGGAGAAGGGCCATGATGAGAGGCCTGAGTAAAGCCTGAGCCAGCCAGCCGGGAGCTCACAGCAAGAGCAGATGCCTGAGCAGAGGAAAGGCGGATGCACCGGACGGCATTCAAATTGGATTTGAAAAGAGTCCTTTGGGGGAACCCAAAAGAAAGATTCAAAAGGACTAGAAATGCCAAGAAAAGTCTAGAAAATTACATAATGTTTAAGGAAGGCCATTTCTCACTGAAAGCTACTGATTGACATAGGAGCCTTAGGCGTAAACTGCAAAATGAACTCATGAGAGAAATTGAGTACCCATTACTATGAAGCAATGTATCTGTGTATACTGTGTAAAACATTTCTTCATAACTGATTGTAAGCAATCTTCATAACTTGTCCATGAGGTGATATTATTCCCATTACATGGATCAGGAAGCCAATACTCAGGGTCACTTCAAGTGACTTTCTTGAGGTCACCCAGCTGCTAACTGTGGGTGCTGGCTCAATCCCAGGTCTTAGGACCCCCAAAACAATGCTCTTGCTACATCACCGCCAGTCTTCATAGCTTTCACTATAAATCTACCAGGACCCCATTTTATAGACATTTTCCAGGAGCCCAGTGTGTGTTTTCATCAATCACAATGGACTTCACAATAGGCCTAGTAAAAAACTGATCATATGCTGCCTAGAAGGCAAGATTGCTTTCACCTGTGTTCTATACCTAAATTTCATCCTCCTCAACCCGATATATGTAAAGCCTGGACGCTGCCATTCTCTACTGGCATATCATCTCAGTAGCAGACGTCTTTCAAACCTACAAAAGTGCAGTATCTGGAGAGATGTATTTCACATTAGGGTGACCAGAGGGAGGCAGGAGAGAAAGGTGCATGTGTGTGTGGTTGGCGTTGACTCAAGATGAAATGTGGGGGAATAAGGCTTGTTATTCTCTCATCTACAGAACAGAACAAAAAATTAGAACTAGGATTTGTTTCAGAATCTCTAAATACCAGTATTTCTGCTTAATGGATCATTAAGCTAGGATCTGGCACCCTATACCTGCACTAATCATCAGGAGGACATCATGAATATTCCTTTTTTCATGAGCGTAAGGGTTAGAGATAACCACATCTCTCGGCAGAATAAACCTTCACAGGATTCAAGAGTTTGTTAAATGAGTAAATGAATCAGACTTTTTTTTTTTAACTACAGAGAAACTTATTGTTGGAGAACAAAAAAGTAAAACGGGGCAGTAATTTGTACATAGCTATAGTTCTTGATAGAATATTCTTCTCTACTAAAATGCCATTTTTAAAGTTGTTGTGCCACTATACCAAGATATCTCAAAAGACTAAATGCGTCACTTTCGGTGACAGAGTAAAATGGTGCCCTGGAATGTAAAATTTGCTATTCCAGGAAGAGAACAAAAGAGACACATATTTCAGATTTTTAAATTATAGTCATCTACAGCAGTATCATCAACACCACCACCACCATCATCATCATCACCATCACCATCATCATCATCATCAACAAGGACTATCTAGGCACATACAACAGAGAGGAAAGAAAAACTGGATTTACCAAAAAACAAGAATGACAAAAGGGGAATGCTCTTGGCAAAGAAAAGTAATCAATACTAAATGACATTCTTTATTTATGCTATTTTAATCTTTCTAGAAATTAAGCAAAGGGGAGCCAAGCAAGATAGAACAAAAGGCAAAGGTGAATAGAACAAGAGTGATTTCTTATGTGATAGATGTATATCCATATTCTAAAACAAACATGCCCCATAGTCCTCATTTTCCACCTCTAAAAATAACCTATGGAAATTTCATTTAGCTGATGTGCGTCATCAAGGTCATCACCTACTTCACGGAAAATTGTTCAATTACATGACTTGCTGTAACCATCTATAGAGACTGTCGTTCTAAGCTCCTAGTTTCCATTTTGGGCTTTGGTCTCATCTTCCACTGGAAAACATGTTGAATTTGATTCCTTGCATGGAAAAATTAAATATCATTTAAAATATCTCAGATCTCAGACAAAGAAACAAGCATGGCATCTTGTTGAAGATCTGTAAAAAGCTGAGACCAAACTGGTTTCTTACACTGTAGAAACGTTAAGAGTTTGTTCTATAACTCAAGCATTCTTGGTAGAACTTTCCCCCTGGATAACCATGGAGCATGTATAGTTGTTGTTTACAATAAGCTTCCTTATTGTCATATAATAAAGGAAATAGTCCAGAATTTAACATACCTTTAGCTTATTCACATTTTTTACTAAATAGCTTGCTGTTTAGTTCAGCTGACTTTTTTTTTTCCCTTGAGGTAAGATTTCATTAATGTTGGAAACAGTGAGTTGATTTACATTCTGGCACAAACTCCTTAATCTGGGCAAGTACTCTGATTATTTTCCTGTCGTTGTGGCTATGTCATCAGAATTTATTCCCAAACTAAAATAATTCTGAACCACATTTGCTGACAGAATAGTCACCATTATGTTCAAATCACACACACATATGTGTGTGTGTGTGTGTGTGTGTGTGTGTATAAAGAATTGTCACGTGGCAATATCTGTTCATTTATCAACTTGTAGTCAAAAATATTTTGCTAGCTCTATTTGTTCTGACTTGGTTTTCTGTATCTTTCACCCATTCCTGAATAGGCTGTGGGGTCATTAGAAAGTACTTCAGCTACTTTCTTTGTGGCAGAGACACCCGAAATTTCCAAGCAAAAATCCTTACCACAGTCTTTGGCCTAAGCCTCAGCAATTGTATGTAGTGCTACATTATAGGTAACCCATACACCACTAACATTCATATGTGAAACAGAATGTTTATGTGAGAAACAGTGAACATACACTTCTGTCAGCTTTTCATTTCAATATTTTTTCTTTCAAACAGTTAAGCGTATTTCTTTATGCCTCGAATGCAAATCTTGCTTAAATGTTTATGATTTCATTACTTCTTAGCCAGTACATCTTCATAAGTAACACATCGAGGTTTGAGTACTTACTTCTTCATCAACAGTGGCCACAAAATTGAACACCATACATAAAACATCATTTTTCCAATTAAAACAAGTGTAAGTTTTTTGGTCTTCTTTCGTTAGTAATCACATATTTTATTGCCACATTCAGAAAAAAATGTCTTTTTTCTTGACCAAAAAAAAAGAGAAAATTCAGTGAACTAGGCTCAGAAAAAGCTAATCTGTAAATTAGCATTAAGTGTAAATGATATAAATTTTAATTATCAAATTTTGCTAACAACATTAAACTGTAAATTTTAAAATTCTGAATTAAAATGTAAAAAACTAAAAATAACAAGTTGTAAATATCTAATACCTGTTCTCAGATTTCTATACACTTTTGGGTTATAGCTGACAAAATATCTTTAAAATGTTACACATGACTAGTATGCAGCTGAACCACAAGCAAATCACCACCCAACTTCAACAGCATCTATATTGATCTACATCCTATTAAACAAGAAGAGTTTGCTGATCATGAACTTGGATACCATGGCATGCCAACTGCTATAATGTTTTCTACATACTTACTCTCATTTTCTATACTTTCTTTGTATTATATTGTTTACAAACCAGTAATTAACAGTTTGCACACTGGCACTGAATGCAGAACCTGCTTTGACAATTATCTATCTATCTATCGATGGAGAAAGAGAGATTGAAAGACTTATTTTAAATCTCTAATTTGTATTATCACCTTTCATTATATGTTTTAATAAAAATCTTTGTATGAATCAGATTTTTTTTAGTCATTCAATCCCAATGTTCTCTTTTATTTCAGGAAGTGTGTCCTTGTGTGATTTTCAGCTAACCCTTAGCCCCTAACCTCACCTTAGAACTTTTTTTTTAGTAAAACTAAGGAAATCATGTATTACAAAATGGTTTTTTAAATAGAAAATCTGACTGTTTCAGCATCTCCTTTTCTCATCCTACATGAGAGAAACCAACATTACCTTCTTAAAGGTTTTTGAAGAAAGATCACACAGGACTCCTACAGAGGAGAGAGGAAAAGGTGCTGGCAGCCCTGGATTTCAAAGGGGAAGGTATTTGGAGGTTTTGTGAAAATTAGCATACACCTCACTCACTGACAATAACCATGGAAGGTAGCAAAACTGCAGGAGGCGTGATACAACAGTGAACCCAGGGAGTCTAGATCCAAGACATCAAGGCTCTAAATTTGGCAGTCTCTGCTGTCAGAGCTTGGCACAGACCCAGCCCAGCAGATTGTCCCCAAGGCAGCATGCAGGTGTATCAGGAGAAGAAACCAGAGATCCCTTGCCAAATTTTCTGGACCTCATTAGATTCCCAGGACCTTTACACATCCTGGCAGAGGAGAGGGAAGGTCAGTGATGAATGATATTTCCTACTATTTTGGCCAGGGAGGGGCTCAGAGCAGAACTGTGACTTAGAGAAACGAAGAGCTACAGAATTTGCAAATTAATACCCACCACGCATTTGGATTTCTATAGAATGGCAGCTAGCAAACAAATTTCATATTCAGGAGATTTATAAAAGCTTTTTAATGTTGTTGGCTTTGTGAGAAGCAATTTCAACACATTCAACTCCTAGACAGATCTTCATGGTATTCATTAAATTATTTGTTCATTCATCAAAGTATATTGAATCTCTTTTATGTATTAGGAACCGGTTTAGATGCCATGGATATAGCTGGGAACAAAAGAGACAACAGCTGCTGTGCCCCATGGAACTTCCCTTTAGCCATTTAGACAATAAACTAAATAAGCATAATCTGTGTACCTTAGAGAGTCGTAAGTCCTAAGGAGAAAAATAGAGCACTAAAGGGGTACCTGAATTGTTAAGTATAGGTTTCAATTTTAAAGGGGTAATCAGGGAAGGAGTCTCTTAGAAGGAGACATTTGAACAAAGCCCTGAAGGAGGTAAGAAGGCAAGCGATACGGATATGTGGAGGGAAAGTAATCCAGGGACAGGGAACAGCACATAGAAATCCTGTATTTGGGGGGATGCTTGCCATGGTGGAGGAAATGCGAAGAGGCCACTGGGGACGGGAGCAGAGTGAATAAGGCAAGAGAAACCAAAGATGAAACCCAAGAGGCAGTGGAAGGCCAGATCATGCAGGGTCTTGTAAGCCAGTGGAAAGATTCTGGCTTTCACTCTGAGTGTGATGGGAGTGACTGGAGGGATTTGCGTGGAGGAGTGATGTGATTTGACATATATTTTAAAGGGTCATTCTGGTGACTGCAAAAAGGATCTTTTTCCAGCAGAATCCAGCTGCCTGGATTAGTATTCAAGGTGAAGTAATCACACGATGAAAGGAAGTTTCACTATATAATTCCTGTTGTTCCTTTATGTTGTATTAAATTCGTTCTCCTTCTAGCCTGATCCACCAATACTGTCATTATTAGCAGACACAAAAGCCATAATCTGTATTGTTGACAGGAGTGAACGAGGGAAGGCTTCCTAAAAAGCAACTATATTTACACTCTTTAATTGGTTTTTCAAGGACTTGGCTCTGAAAGAACTGCTACTACGGGACAATGACAACTCCGGCAATGCCCTGGCAGGAAACGTACCTCTAGGTTGCAGTGCTATTAGTATCCACTGATGTATGAGAGTACTGCTCACTAATTTCTCCTCTCTGATTTGAACAGTAAAGTTACTAACCAAACAGAGCAAGTTATTCAAATAAATTTGGCATTTTTCTTCCCCTTTTTTCTCTCTTTTGGTAAACAGAAACACAAGTGTAGGTATTTAATTTCATTAATTGTATTTCTCAATAAGATTTCTCAAATTGTGTGTCGGAGGCAGCTAAAGGAGTGCTAAAGGGAAGTTTATTGCATTAAGTGCATTTATTAAAGAGGAAGAAAGATCTAAAATCAATAACCTAAGCATCTCAAGAAGCTAGAAAAATGAGGGTAAATTAAACGCAAGGCAGATAGAACAAAGGAAACAATCAAGATCAAAGCAGAAATCAATGATATAGAAAATAGAAAAACAATAAAGAGAAACAAAGAAACCAAAAAGTTGGTTCTTTGAAATGTTCAACAAAATTGATAAAGCTTTAGCTATATTTACCAAGAATAAAAGTGAGAAGACATAAATTACCAAGATCAGGAATGAAAGAAAGAACATCACTGCAGACCTACAAAAATTAAAAATAGTATAAGGAAACATTATGAACAACCGTATGCACTAAATTAGACAATTTAGATGAAATGGGCAAATTCCTTAAAGAGACACAAATTACCAAAACATATTCAAGAAGAAATAGAGTATCAGAACAGGTCTATAACAGTAAGAAATTAAAATAGTAATTTAAAACTTTTCTCACAAAGAAAATCCCAGGCCCAGATGGCTTCACTGGTGAACTCTATCAAATATTAAGGAGAAATAATGCCAATCCATCCCAAACTCTTTCTGAAAATAGAGGAAGAAAAAACACTTTACTCAATGTGGGGACTGCTCAGTCAGGATACATCTCAATTTTGACCCAGGGACTACATCACTACTTAAGAGGTAAATGCCTCTCCCTTTTGATCTCATCAGTGTCATGAAAGAAAATACACTTCCACAGAGTGAAGTGCTCCCAAATTTCAGCGATACTAATGTATCATCTGGGTGGGTATGATTTCTGACCACTTAATGGTTCCTTCTTGAAACAGCGTGATGCTCAATACAACTTGTACCATAGAACAGCTATCGTATCTTAAAGACTAGTTCATAGTCCTCAAAATCTGTGAATCTCTTCTGAAAATGTTTATTTCCGTGAAATTGCACTGCAAGTTTTTGGATTCTGTTTCCTTTGACTTCACAGAATTCTACAATAGGAAGTGAGATGTGTCCAGTATTTTTGCAGTAAAGATCTTTGCCACAGGCAGTTTTGCTCCAGAACAAATTGGCTGAAAGGCAATTCTCTCATTAAAGATAAAATAATGGTTGACAGTTTGGTTTCAGATGGTTGACAGTCTAGTTTCATTTCTCCATTGATGCAGTACTCCCATTTTTATGTTATATAAATCTTGGGCCTCATAATGGTCTATACAGTGACAAGGGAGACGTGGCAGTCTTAAAATAGTGGATAACAACTATATATATGGACTTGAAAAAAATACGGTGATAAATAAACTTACTGGAAGTGTGAAATAAGAGTGTAAACCCAGACTGCACACTATACTAGAAAATGATAACACATAAGTTTGCAGATCCTTCGTTGAGCACAGTCATCCTTCTCACCCCTGAAAACCAAAGTTTACCAAGCTATGGCAAATATAAAAGATGCCACTAATAATTCACAACAGTCTTCAAACGTGTTAATTATCCACTCTTTAGCTACAACATTCAACAACAGCTTGCTCTCTAATGCTGTCTGTACCAAATTTATGACGCAATATTATAAGCTGGAGGCAAACGAAGACTCAAGCTCTATCTAGATTCTTTTTTTTTTTTTTTTGCCGTACGCGGGCCTCTCACTGTTGTGGTCTCTGCCGTTGCGGAGCACAGGCTCCGGACGCGCAGGCTCAGCGGCCATGGCTCACGGGCCTAACCGCTCTGCGGCATGTGGGATCTTCCCGGACCGGGGCACGAACCCGTGTCCCCTGCATCGGCAACCACTGCGCCACCAGGGAAGCCCTCTATCTAGATTCTGATGTAGAAAAAAAAAAAAAAAAAAAAAAAAAGAAATAGCAGCATCTTCCTCTGTTTGGTTTACTTCAGATTTACAGGTAAATCTGAAGCCTCTTACAGCAGATTTTTTAATATTAAAAAAAAATTATTCTGATTTTAGATACTGAATCCTTAATGATTGACTATGAGAAAGTATCACTGTTTTCTCTAAGATGTGCCTGAATACAGCTGTAACTATGAATCTACACACTTTTTAAATAAATCGAAATATTTTTGCATTTTTCACAGTGAAGTCTTTTAAAAATTTTATTATTTTTTATATTTCATTATGTCCTTTTTTTTTTTTTTTTTCTT
>NW_006770909.1:3661915-3698701 GCF_000442215.2 Lipotes vexillifer
TTTTGGATTTTTTTTTTTTTTTTTTTTTAAATCTTGCTTTTTGCCTTTTCATTACAGATGCTCCCTTTGTGATAAGTTAACTCAGCTCTTCCAGGTTTAAATTTTATTTATTTATTTATTTATTTATGGCTGTGTTGGCTCTTCATTTCTGTGCGAGGGCTTTCTCTAGTTGCGGCAAGCGGGGGGCCACTCTTCATCGCGGTGCGCCGACCTCTCACTATCGCGGCCTCTCATTGCAGAGCACAGGCTCCAGACGCGCAGGCTCAGTAATTGTGGCTCACGGGGCCAGCTGCTCCGCGGCACGTGGGATCCTCCCAGACCAGGGCTCGAACCCGTGTCCCCTGCACTGGCAGGCAGACTCTCAACCACTGCGCCACCAGGGAAGCCCAGCTCTTCCAGGTTTAAAACACATTTCTCAAATTCCTCACTGGCAAATGTGTTACCCCTTCTAGTCTTGTGTGCCTATATACTGAATTTTTATTTTGCTTCATTTTTGTACTGAACAGATTATCAACGACTACCATTTATTGAGAGCTAGGCATTGCTGTAAGACATTTTCTCTCATCTTCATAACAACCAGATATTATTCTTCACATATAGCAACTGAGGTAACTGTGGCTGAAAAAATAACTTTACTTGTTTGCCCAAGGTCACCCAACCAGAAAGTGTAAATTGAGGTTTGAAAAAGTTTTTGCTAAACATCTCCTGGTCCCTGCGTGTCAGTGATACTTAATGCAATAACGTATGATGCTATTACAACACACCTCTGGTTAGAAAGAAGGAGTGAAATTTTGTGGTTTAGTTAATTCTTTGGAAAGATGTTTTAAAAACCAACCTCCACTCAGTTTCCTGTGTTCTTCTTACTGATAATGGCCTACATGAAGGGGAAACGATACTACTAGCTCTCTCTGATGGATACGCACAAGAACAACTTGCACATGAAATTTTGCCCATTTTAACTCCAACTGAAGCCAACCCTATTTGTTCTCGTTTGGCATCAGATTTTGATATGTGGTTATGAATATGCTTCTATGTTTAGTAAAAATAAAGATGATGTTATAATGGTGGCAGTGACACAATACTGAACGTTGTATTCAGTGTTGCAGTAGGAGTATTGGAATATGAAAAAAACAAAAAGGGCCACCATCAAAATTTTTAAATTGCAGAGACTTTACCCTTTACTAATATTTACCAAGTGGGAAGTCAATGATTAGGAGGAATAGAAAAATACACCAGGAAAAAATGTACTCAAAAATTATTTAAAAGGGAAATTAGACAAAACTGGCAGTAGTAGCAATGCTCTTGATTACTATTGTTTTTTAACTACTGATATTAATGCTATACAAATTCTCATGGGTGATTCTTTAATCATCAACTCTGTCCAATTGTTATTTTTATGACTATATGACCTACATTTCAACTAAAAAGATGATTAACATTTTGAGTAGACTTGACTATTGTCTGATGTTTTCGTTTAGACAAATGTATTTCTCTTCAGGATATAATTTCTCATCAATTAATCTTTTCAATAAGTTTTTCTGCAAAAGTTACTTTTTTGCTTTGCAAATATCAACCACATATGACTTCTCAGGGAAGAAAATAGTAATAAAATGTGGAAATTAATTTGAAACAGGAGAAATATCAGAAATCATAGCTCTCAACGTCAGCTGTTGACTTTCAAGGAGACCCCCAGGAAAACCAACTGCTAAAGCAAAGCTTATTATATCAGATTTATCAGATTTACTGCAATGAGGGAGAATATCACCTTGATAGAAACTTAATAGTGTCCTTAGAAAAGAGAAGCCAGTGGAAAATATTTGAAAGGTTTTGTGACTTAGGCTGGGAGAGTTTAGGTGGATATTGTCAAGGAGGAGGACTGATTGGGTTTGGGCAAAGTTTATGACTTCCTTGGACTGGATGTGAGGATGTAAAAGTATTGATGAGTAAAATATTAGTCTTCATAAGCAAGTTTTTAGTTGGTTCACCATCTTAGCTTGCAGTAACAGTAATTTCCTGGAGCAAATGGCTAAGTTATTTTTGCTTGATCGCACAATTACTTTGCACAGGGAGAGAAAGTATGTTGGCTTCTGGTGGATTTGATTCTTTGACTCTGATGCCGTCATTGCCAACAAGCTGATGGACACTTAGCTGTAGCACTACTTTTGAGGATGTCTTCCCAGGCCGTTTCACCTACTCCGAGAACCGTATATGAAAATGGTCCCAGGGTCTTTCCTGGTGGCGCAGTGGTTGAGAGTCCGCCTGCCGATGCAGGGGACACGGGTTTGTGCCCCGGTCTGGGAAGATCCCACATGCCGCGGAGAGGCTGGGCCCGTGAGCCATGGCCGCTGAGCCTGCGCGTCCGGAGCCTGGGCTCTGCAACAGGAGAGGCGCCACAACAGTGAGAGGCCCACGTACCGCAAAAAAACCCCAAAATTGTCCCAGAGTAATATTTCTATTTCACGCCCCTGCACTTGCCCTCTCTCCTCATCCTCCCACCCCACCTAATTGGATTATGGGTAGATATCTGGCCTAAGCCAGTCTATTCCTGACCCAACTATTTTGTCTCAAGTATTTGAAACTGGAATTTAGAGCACTTTGAAAATCTATTCTCTTTTCTTGATTTGAGTACATGTAAACTCCAGAGTATATATATAAACTGTTTATTAGTCTCAATTTATTTGTATATAAACATAATATTTTAAAAATAATTGCCTCCACTGGAGCCATGTGGGAATCCCTTTCTGGCTGGATAGTGGCTCTCTTGAATATATTCTGTCCAGAGTCCATAATCTTTTAGTCCCTTTTTATTGTTTAAATAGTCTCATTTTCACATTTAAAGAGTCAGTACCAATTATTCTTAAAATTCAGCCTCATTATCTAATTTAACGCCGTTTTCCTTTTCCCCTTTGCAGGCTGTCTATTTCTCTTGGAGCTTAAAGAACAGGTACAGTCTGCTCTTCCCACATTTCTCCCTTCACCTTCTCTGAGTTTCTTTCTCTGCTGTTGAGGAGGAAGAGAGTTAGGGGAGGGCATATATGATATCTCAGAGCCAGACGGCAGCCCTCTTTTGTTCTTTATCACTGTTGCTTAGCGCTGTCTGGCCAATTAATTCCTGTAAGATGCCAGTGTCTAAATATAAGCTTTATCATGGGACACACGCTTCCTCCTTCCCTTCCCTGGAGTAGAAGTTCTGACCTGGATTTGACCTCTTTCTCCAGTTCCTGCAAACTGTTCATCCTGCAACCTCATGCTGTTCAGTCCCAGTAAATGGCTCTGTAGGATTGGGGAACTGGTAAAATTGATCAAGCCCATGATCTTCTGGTGTCCAGTCCCTACAAGGGACTCCATTAACATGATTGTTAGAAAATGACAATTAGAAAACAACAATTAGAAAATTTAAAAAGGCATATATTTCCAAGAAAAAGGGAGCAAGACAGGAAACAGCAGTAGAAAGAGACAGCAAAAATTTTCTCTAGAAAAGAGATAATTCAAGCTGCAAAACCTCAGACAAGCATAAAGTGGAGTTGTCACTCTGATGGGAAGGTTACAGGGTGGGGATGAAAACAGGAGAATTTGTTGAAAGTATTTAGATGTGGCACTTAACTCTCCGCATCCATCCCCACACCCAGGGCAGCCAGGCATGGTACCCCTTCCTTTACTTAGCAGAAAACTCAAGGTGTAGTCTTGCAGAGATAAGACAGTAAATTCAAGAGCACCAGATATAGCCAAAGCAACATATGAGGCACGAAAGCATCATATTAAAAACAGGTATTAAGAGAAAGAGAGACACTCTGTATTAGTCCGCTTGCGCTGCCATAACGAAATACCACAGACTGGTATTAGACAACAGAAATTTATTATCTTACAGTGCTGTAGTGTAGAAGTCCAAGATCAAGGTCTGGCAGGGTTGGTTTCTGGTGAGAGTTCTCTTCCTGGCTTATAGACAATCGCCTTCTCACTACATTCTCATATGGCAGAGAGAGAGAGAGAGAGAGAGAGAGAGAGAGAGAACAAGCTCTCTGATGTCTCTTCTTATAAAGTAGGACACTAATCCTACAGTATTGGGGCCCCACACTTATGGCCTCATTTAACCTCAGTTACCGCCATAAAGGCCTTATTTCTAAGTATAGTCACATTGAGGATTGGTGCTTCAACATTAATTTTGGAGAGACACAAATGGTTAGTCTATAATACCCTCTAGCCCCTTTCATAGCATGTCTCTCAAAATATTGGCAGTAGACCTCATCCTCAAGGGGAAAGCAAGGTCAATTTTCTTCTGGGGAAACTGAGAAGCCTAAAAAGAAATAGCGATAGATAAATACTTACATTTGGAAAACCCCTAAAGATCACCTTATAGTAACCTCACCAGTAGATAAGTTTTACCTATGCATGCCGAATCAGTATTCTAGTGATTTTTTTCTTAAATATGAACAGATAGGAAAGAATTTTCAGGCATTTGGGCTTCTGATAAAAAACAAAGAAGCGAAAGCAAACAATGAAACTCTAGGAAAGAGAGACAAATTAGGGAACAAAAGGAAATGTGAAAGAAAAAAAGAAGGAATTAATTCCCCAGAGACATAAAGTAAAATATAATGTTTATAAAACAAGAACAAGAAGTTATTTAAAAGAGATATTGAGAGAATAATAAAAGAGCTTTAGAAATTTAATAAATTTGTATTAGTCAAGGTTATCCAGAGAAATAGAGCCAATAGAGTAAATATAAATATAAATAATTGTATATATGTTTACCATAAGGAATTGGCTCATGTGATTATGGAGGCTAAGAAGTCTCAAGATCTGCACTGAGCACCATTTAGCAACTATCATAGCAATGATTGATTTGGGAATGAATCACTAATGGATGTTAAGCCAAGTGGATGAAAGTTTGTTGAATGACAGGACGTATATACTTGTTTATTAACTTTACAGTGAAGAAATTGGGTGGATATCATTCTACCCAAATGTTCAAAGTTAACACCATTTTGCCCATGGGGCAAAGCAACGTGATGTGCCTCATTGAGAACACAGAACAATTTCTGTGGATTTCCTACCTAAAGTAATTACCTGGATCTGATAAAATATCAAGGCAACAAAAGAAAAGAAAACATTGAGGAAAATAACAAGATTGGAGGTGAACAAATGAATTGTTATAGGTAAATACAGCACATAATCCTGGATTGAATCTTGGACTAGAAGAAAAAAAATGTTTAATATAAAAGCATTACTGGAAGTTTCTAGCCAGGGAAATTAGGCTTTTCCAGATGGAAACTAAGACGTAAAACTATCTCTATTTGCATATGAAATAATCTTTTATGTAAAAAATCCTAAGAAATTCACCAAAACCCATTAGAGCTAATACATGAATTCAGCGATATTACAGTATACAAGGTTAATGTACAAAAATCAGTTGCATTTCTATACACTAGCAATGAACAATCTGAAAATGAAGTTAAGAAAACAATTTCATTTATAATAGTATCAAAAAAGAATAAAATACTTAGGAGTAAAGATAACGAAATGCAAGACATACATTGAAAACTACAAAACATTGTTGAAAAGAATCAAAGAGCACCTAAATAAATGGAAAGACATCCATGTTCATGAATTGAAAGACTTAATGTTAAAATGTCAAAACTCTCCAAATTGATCTGCGGGTTCAATGAAAGCCCTTTCAAAATCCCAGCTGGCAGCTTTTTTTGTAGAAATTGACAAGCCGATCTTAAAATTCATGTGGAAATACAAGGGACTCAGATAGACAGCACAATCTTGAAAAAGTTGGAGGACTCACACTTCCTAGTTTGAAAACTTACTACAAAACTACAGTAATCAAGAATGTGTGGTAATGACATAAAGAGAGACATATAGATCAATGGAATAGAATTTAGAGTCCAGTTATAAATCCTAACATTTATGGACAATTGATTTTCAACAGAATACCAAGCAATTAATTGGGGAAAAAACAATCTTTTTCAACATATAGTGCTGGGACAACTAAATATCCACATGCAAAAGAATGAAGTTGGACTTCTATGTTACGTGATGAAAATTAACTCAAAATAGATCAAAGACCTAAATGTAAGAAATGTAAGACCTAAATGTAAATGTAAGACCTAAATGTAAACTCTAATACTCCTTGAAGGTGTAAATCTTTATGACCTTGAGTTAGGTAATGTTTTCCTAGATATGACACCTAAAGCACAAGGCACCAAGAAAAAATATACAGATAAATTGGACTTCATCAAAACTTTAAAATGTTATGCTTCAAAGACACTATTGGTACATAAAGAACTCTTGGATGTATTAAGAACTTACAGCTCAAAGACAACTCGAATTAAAAACGGGCAAAGTACTTGAATAGACAATTCTACAAAGGTATACAAATTGTCAATAAGAACATGAAAAGATGCTGAACATCATTAGTCGTTAGGGAAGTGCAGATCAAATCACAATGAAATACCACTGCACACACTCTAGGAAAACTATAATTAAACAGATAGACAATACCAAGTGTTGACCAGGATGTGGAGAAATTGGAACCCTCACACATTGCTTGATGGAAACGTAAAATAGTACAGCTGCTTTGGAAAACAGATTGTCAGCTCCTCAAAAAGTGAAACATAGAGTTACCATATGACCCAGAAATTCTACTTCTAGGTATCTACCCCCCTCAAATGAAAACATATGTCTATACAAAACTTGTATACAGATGTTCATAGCAGCATTATTCATAATAACCAAAAGTAGAAACAACCCAACTGTCCATCAACTAAGGAATGGATAAACAAAATGTAAAAATAGAATATTATTTGGCCAAAAAAATGAATTAAGTATGGTTAGGTACTACAACATGGATGAACCTCAAAAACATTATGCTAAATGAAAGAAGCCAGTCACTAGAGACTACATTTATTTTTTTGAACTTGTATTTTGATTATATATTTAAAGAATTGTTACATGGTATATAAAGAGAAAATAAGAAAGAAAACTGTCACCAATTCAAATTACATCTAAGAACACCAAAGCCTACTGAATCATAATAATATATATATAAAGACATTAAAACTTTGAAGATATTTAAAAATGTATTGAAGTCAGAGAAATAGGTAAATTCTTAATATGTCAATTCTAGAAACCCCGAAGTCCTAGGAATTATCTATCGAAGGATTTAGAAGCAAATCTTTGTAAAAGATTTTAAAATTACATTCTTTGTTAAACTGGGACTTGGACCACTTTGGGTTTAGTTTTGTCCCTGAACGAATGCCATGATAAATTAGTCAGCAGCAGCACATTCCATCTATATGAAACGGCCAGAATCAGCAACTCTGTAGAGACAGAAAGATCATTAGTGGTTGGTTGGGGCTAAGTGGGAAAGAAAACTTACATCCTTATATAATGGATATAAGGTTTCTTTGGGGGATGACAGAAGTATTCTAAAATTACGCCACTCTGTAAATAGACTAAAATTTATCGAACTGTAGACTTTCAACAGGTGAACTTTATGGCATGAGAATTATATCTCAATAAAGCTGTTAATAACTAATATGCATGCATAGAGACAGACTGATAAGATATATGTAGTAAAACGTTAGCAATTAGGGAACCTTGGTGACAGGTATATGGGATTTCTAAATTTTGCAGCTTTTCTGTAAGTTAGATTTGTTTTAAAAGAAAAAAATAAAAATAAACTTTATGGTGCCCTCTTACTTTTTAAACTAAATGCATGTATCATGGTGATCAAATTTAAAAATTATGAAATAGATATGGGTTTAGAATGAGGCAAGAGATAATACTGTCTGGTCAGGACCACTCACTCCAGAACTCCAAGGAGTACCATTCAATAGCAATATAATGGTCAGACATTCCCCACTAATCTGTAGCTTTAAATTAAAAAACCAGGGGCAATATGGAAAAATGGGCAAAGCTCCAGAGTTGGTCAGTCATGAGTTCAAATCCTGGTGCCGCCAGTTTTTAGCTGGTTACCTAGGAAAGTTATTTATGCTATCAGGGTGTAGTAGGCACCTACTATTGCGATGACTCAACCCTTGTATAACACCCTTCCCCTTGAGTGTGGGTGTGAACTGTGAACATGACAGGAGGATCACTCGCATGATTAGATTATGTCACACGGCATAGTTAGCCTTAAGAAAGTTAGTAAACTTTAAGAAGGGATAGACCTGACGTGACCACCTGAGCCTTTGAAATGTGGGTCTTGGAGTCAGAGAGAAAGAAGTCTGAGATTTGACATGAGACATTCCCATTGCCTGCTTTAAAGATGGAGAAGCCACATGGCAAGGAGTGTGGGCAGCCTCTGGGAGCTGAGAGTGACCCCAGCTGACAGCCAGCTAGGAAACTGGGAGCTCAGTTAGTTCTACATTCTCAAGGAACTGGATTCTGCCAACAGTCTGAATGAGATTGGAAGTGGATTCTTCCCCTGAGGCCCTGGATGAGAAAAGCAGTCCAGCCAACACCTTGGCTTTAGCATTGTGAGATCCTGAGCAGAGAACCAAGTCATGCCATGCCTGGACTTCTGTTCTACAGACTGTGAGCTAATAAATGGGTGTTGTTGTAAGCTACTAAACTTGTGGTGATATGTTATGAAGTGACAGAAAACTAATACACAGAGTATCCATTTCCTCACATATAAAATGAAAATAACAACACTATCTACCTCCTAAAATGGTGTGTTTTTGTCAAATAAATATCATATAAAACATTTAGCAGCTTCTCGTATAGTACATGCTTAATTTAGGTTAGCTCTCATTATCATTACTATTACTATCATTATTGAGATCAGGTAAAGTGAATTCTCAAAAAGAAATCAGAATCTTTTCCAGTAAAGCTGTAATAAACTTAATGTATTCATTAATGTGTCAACCAAGATATTTTGCCATACCCAGGATATGAATAGTATTCCTAATATCATCCATAATTAAAGCTTTGGCTTTTATTCAAAATCTGATTCATTCCATTGATGGCATTTCCTAGTGAAAGATAACCTTACCAGTCCTTTAAAGTATTCATCATAAGGCTACCTGTCAAGTTTCTATGATGGGTGGGAAATGACGGAGACAGCAAAGAACACTCTTATAAATGTCCTTTGAATATTGCATTTAAATTTTTGTGTTAACTGTAAAACTGAAATCCTTCTGCAAACTAACAGCCCCAAGGTGGTATTCATGAAACACACAAGCTGAACTACCTGAATGAAGTCACGCTTGTAAAATGGCTTGAATAGTTTTGTGTCACTTAATTCCAGCTATGGGCTAAGACTCAATGTGGCTGATTTCCCATATTCTAAAATTGACTGATTGTAAATGGGCACTTGAACATTTGTGAAGCAAAATAGCACTTATTCCCAAGGGGTATTTGTCTTTAGCAATGAAGCACAGCAGCCCTATACTATTAGGCTACACTAACCGTACCTCAAACGCTCCATAATTTCCATTTATGTTTCATAATATTATCAAGATTGCCATGGAATAATCCTCCTTATTACCGAGTAGGGGCTGCGTGCACTCCTTGATCCTCACTTTCTATCAAATTTAAAACTATACTAGTATTTATTTTTTAACATATTTATTGGAGTATAATTGCTTTACAATGATGTGTTAGTTTCTGCTGTATAACAAAGTGAATCAGCTATACGTATACATATATCCCCGTATCTCCTCCCTCGCGTCTCCCACCCACCCTCTTTATTCCACCCCTCTAGGTGGTCACAAAGCACCAAGCTGATCTCCCTGTGCTATGTGGCTGCTACCCACTAGCTACCTATTTTACATTTGGTAGTGTATATATGTCCATGCCACTTTCTCACTTCATCCTGGCTTACCCTTCCCCCTCCCCGTGTCCTCAAGTCCAATCTGTACATCTGCGTCTTTATTCCTGTCCTGCAACTAGGTTCATCAGTACCATTTTTTTTTCAGGATCCATATATATGCGTTAGCATACGGGATTTGTTTTTCTCTTTCTGACTTACTTCACTCTGTATGACAGACTCTAGGTCCATCCACCTCACTACAAATAACTCAATTTCATATATTTTTATGGCTGAGTAATATTCCATTGTATATATGTGCCACATATTCTTTATCCATTCATCTGTCGATGGACACTTAGGTTGGTTCCATGTCCTGGCTATTGTAAATAGAGCTGCAATGAACATTGTGGTACATGTCTCTTTTTGAATTATGGTTTTCTCAGGGTATATGCCCAGTAGTGGGATTGCTGAGTCATATGGTACTACTATTTTTAGTTTTGTAAGGAACCTCCATAATGTTTTCCATAGTGGTTGTATGAATTTACATTCCCATCAACAGTGCAGGAGGGTTCCCTTTACACCACACCCTTTCCAGCATTTATTGGTTCTAGATTTTTTGATAATGGCCATTCTGACCAGCGTGAGGTGATACCTCATTGCAGTTTTGATTTGCATTTCTCCAATAATTAGTGATGTTGAGCACCTTTTCATGTGCCACTTGGCCATCTATAGATTTAGGTCTGCTGCCCATTTTTTAACTGGATTGTTTGGTTTTTTTATATTGTGCTCCATGAGCTGTTTGTATATTTTGGATATTAATCCTTTGTCTGTTGTTTCATTTGCAAATATTTTCTCCCATTTTGAGGGTTGTCTTTTTATCTTGTTTATGGTTTCCTTTGCTGTGCAAAAAGCTTTTAATTAAGTCCCATTTTATTTTTATTTCCATTACTCTAGGAGGTGGATCAAAAAAGATCTTGCTGTGGTTTATGCCAGAGTGTTTTTCCTATATTTTCCTCTAAGAGTTTTATAGTGGCTCACCTTACATTTAAGTCTTTAATCCATTTGGAGTTTATTTTTGTGTATGGTGTTAGGTAGTGTTCTAATTTCATTCTTTTACATGTAGCTGTCCAGTTTTCCCAGCACCACTTATTGAAGAGGCTGTCTTTTCTCCATTGTATGTTCTTGCCTCCTTTGTTGTAAATTAGGTGCCCATATGTGTGTGGGTTTATTTCTGGGCATTCTATCCTGTACCATTGATCTATATTTCTGTTTTTGTGCCAGTACCATACTGTCTTATTACTGTGGCTTTGTGGTATAGTTTGAAGTTGGGGAGCCTGATTCCTCCAACTCCATTTTTCTTTTTCAAGATTGCTTTGGCTATTCAGGGTCTTTTGTGTTTCCACAGGAATTGAATTGTATAATTTTTTGTTCTAATTCTGTGAAGAATGCCATTTGTAGTTTGATAGGGATTGCTTTGGGTAGTATAGTCATTTTCACAATATTGATTCTTCCAATGCAAGAACATGGTATATCTCTCCATCTATTTATGTCATTTTTGATTTCTTTCATCAGAGTTTTATAGGTTTCTGAGTACAAGTCTTTTGCCTCCTTATGTAGGTTTATTCCCAGGTATTTTATTCTTTTTGTTGCAAAGGTAAATGGGAGTGTTTCCTTAATTTCTCTTTCTGTTTTTTCATTGTTGGTGTATAGGAATGCCAGAGATTTCTGTGCATTAATTTTGTATCCTGCAACCTTACCAAATTCATTGATTAGTTCTAGTAGTTTTCTGGTGGCATCTTTAGGATTCTCTATGTATAGTATCATGTCATCTGCAAACAGTGACAGTTTTACTTCTTCTTTTCTGATTTGGATTCCTTTTATTTCTTTTTCTTCTCTGATTTCTGTGGCTAAAACTTCCAAAACTATGTTGAATAAAAGTGGTGAGAGTGGACGTGCTTGTCTTGTTCCTGCTCTTAGTGGAAATGCTTTCAGTTTTTCACCATTGAGTACAATGCTTGCTGTGAGTTTGCCATGTATGGCCTTTACTATGTTGAGGTAGGTTCCCTCTATGCCCATTTTCTGGAGAGTTTTTATCATAAATGGGTGTTGAATTTTGTCAAAAGCTTTTTCTGCATCTACTGAGATGATCATATGGTTTTTCTTCCTTAATCTGTTGATGTGGTGTATCACATTGATTGATTTGCATATATTAAAGAATCCTCACATCCCTGGGATAAACCCCACCTGATCATGGTGTATGATCCTTTTAATATGCTGTTGGATTCTGTTTGCTAGTATTTTGTTCAGGATTTTTGCATCTATGTTCACCAGTGATATTGGTCTATAATTTTCTTTTTTTGTGATATCTTTTTCTGGTTTGGGTATCGGGGAGATGGTGGCTTTGCAGAATGAATTTGGGAGTGTCTCTCCCTCTGCAATTTTTTGGAAGAGTTTGAGAAGGATTGGTGTTAGCTCTTCTCTAAATGTTTGATATAATTAGCCTGTGAAGCCATCTCGTCCTGGACTTTTGGTTTTTGGAAGATTTTAAATTACGGTTTCAATTTCGTTACTTGTGATAGGTTTGTTTATATTTTCGAGTTCTTCCTGGTTCAGTCTTGGAAAATTGTACCTTTCCAAGAATTTGTCCATTTCTTCGTGGTTGTCCATTTTATTGGCATATAGTTGTTTGTAGTAGTCTCTTAAAATCCTTTGTATTTCTACAGTGTCGGTTGTGATTTCTACTTCTTCATTTCTAATTTTATTGATATGAGACCTTTCCATTTTATTCCTGTTGAGTCTGGCTAATGGTTTATCAATTTTGTTTATTTTCTCAAAGAACCAGCTTAGAGTTTTACTGATCTTTGCTATTGTTTTCTTTGTTTCTATTTCATTTATTTCTGCTCTGATCTTTATGATTTCTTTCCTTTTACTGACTTTGGGTTTTCTTTGTTCTTCTTTCTCTAGTAGGGTTAGATCGTTTATGTGATATTTTTCATGTTTCTTGAGGTGAGATTGAATTGCTATAAATTTCCCTCTTAGAACAGCTTTTGTTGCATCCCATATAGGTTTTGGGTTGTCATGTTTTCCTTGTCATTTGTTTCTATGTATTTTTTTCATTTCTTCTTTGATTTCTTCAGTGATCTCTTGGTTATTTAGTAGCACACTGTTTAGCCTCCATGTATTTGTGTGTTTTTACAGTTCTTTTCCTGTAATTGATTTCCAGTCTCAGAGTGTTGTGGACAGAAAAGATGCTTGATACAATTTCAATTTTCTTAAATTTTCTGAGGCTTGATTTGTGACCTAAGATGTGATATATCCTGGAGAATGTTCCATGTGTACTTGAGAAGAAAGTGTATTCTGCCACTCTGTTCCATTTATGTTCACTTATTTTCTACAAATATCAATTAGATCTATCTGGTCTATTGTGTCATTTAAAGCTTATGTTTCCTTATTTATTTTCTGTTTGGATGATCTGTCCATTGGTGTAAGTGGGGTGTTAAAAGTCCCCTACTATTATTGTGTTACTGTCAATTTCTCCTTTCATGGTTGTTAGAATTTGCCTTATGTATTGCGGTGCTCTATGTTGGGTGCATAAACATTTATAATTGCTATATCTCCTTCTTGGATTGATCCTTTGATCGTAATGTAGTGTCCCTCCTTACCTTTCGTAACAGTCTTTATTTTAAAGTCTATTTTATCTGATACGAGTATTGCTACTCCAGCTTTCTTTTGATTTCCATTTGCATAGAATATCTTTTTCCATCCCTTCACTTTCAGTCTCTATGTGTCCCTAGGTCTGAAGTGGGTCTCTTGCAGACAGCACATATATAGGTCTTTTTCTTGTATCTGGCCAGTCTGTGTCTTTTGGTTGGGGCATTTAACCCATTTACATTCAAGGTTATTATCAATATGTACGTTCCTATTACCATTTTCTTAATTGTTTTGGACTTGTTTTTGTGGGTCTTTTTCTTCTCTTGTGTTTCCCGCTTAGAGAAGTTTCTTTAGCATTTGCTGTAAAGCTGGTTTGGTAGTGCTGAATTCTCTTAGCTTTTGCTTGTCTGAAAAGCTTTGACTTCTCCATCAAATCTGAATTAGATTGTTGTTGGGTAATCTTGGTTGTAGGTTTATCCCTTTCATCACCTTAAGTATGTCCTGCCACTCCCTTCTGGCCTGCAGAGTTTCCACTGAAAAATCAGCTGATAACCTTATGGCGATTCCTTTGGATGTTACTTTGTGTTTTTCCCTTGCTGCTTTTAATATTTTTTCTTTGTAATTAATTTTTGTTAGTTTGATTAATATGTGTCTTGGTGTGTTTTTCCTAGGGTTTATCCTGTACGGGACTCTCCATGCTTCCTGGACTTGGGTGGCTATTTCCTTTCCCATGGTAGGGAAGTTTTCAACTATAATCTCTTCAAATATTTTCTCAGACCCTTTCTTTTTCTCTTTTTCTTCTGGGACCCCTATAATTCAAATGTTGGTGAATTTGGTTTTGTCCCAGAGGTCTCTGAGATTGTCTTCAATTCTTTTCATTCTTTTTCTTTATTCTGCTCCTCGGCAGTTATTTCCACTATTTTGTCTTCCAGCTCACTTGTTCGTTCTTCTGCCTCAGTTATTGGTTCCTTCTAGTGTATTTTTCATTTCAGTTATTGTCTTGTTCATCTCTGTTTGTTTGTTCTTTTGTTCTTCTAGATCTCTGTTAAACATTTATTGTATTTTCTCAATCCGTGCCTTCATTCCGAGATTCTGGATCATCTTTACTATCATTACTCTGAATTCTTCTTTAGGTAGATTGCCTATTTCCTCTTCATTTATTTGGTCTTGTAGGTTTCTACCTCGCTCCTTCACCTGTGACATATTTTTTTGCCATCTCATTTTTTTTTCTTTTTTAATGAGTGGGATTGTGTTCCTGTCTTACTGGCTGTTTGGCCTGAGGCTTCCAACACTGGAGTTTGTAGGCTATTGGGTAGAGCTGGGTCTTGGTGCTGAGATGAAGAACTCCATGAGACCTCACTCCAATGAATATTCCCTGGGGTCTGAGGTTCTCTGTTAGTCCAGTGGTTTGGACTCATAGCTCCCACCGCAGGAGTTTTGGCTTGACCCAGGGCCTGTGAACCAAGATCCTGCAAGCTAGGTGGGGTGGCCAAAAAAAAAAAAAAAAAAGAACAAAGTAAAAAATAAAATTAGACCAGGAAACTAACAGATATGTTATAAAGAATATAAAAATAAAAATACAATGAATTGACAACTGGAAGGTACATCAGTACCACAATAGTAAAAAGAGGAGGGAAAAAAAAAAGGGGGGGGAGAAGGCCTTGGCTGTGAAGGGCGGGGCCTAAGCAAGGGCAAGCTTTGGGCGGTGGGTGGGGCCAATGCTCAGGACCCACAGGGCTGGAAAAGGCCCTGGGGGCTCTGGGGGGTGGGGCTTAGGCTCAAGGAACAGAAGGGGCCCAGGCGTGTCCCCCACCTCTCGTCTCAGAGGGCAGGGCACCTCACCTGGGAGCCCAGCAGGATTCCTGGGCTCAAGTGGGTGGGGGAAAGGCCCTCCTCTCCTTTCCTGCTCCTCCAGTCTGGGAGGACCCCTCCCACCTGCCTCTCCTGATCTCCCGTGCCTCCCTCCTATGCCCCCATGAACAATGTGGCTGGGGCAGGGAGGGGACCGGTCTGGGAGCTCAGCAGGATCCCTGAGCCCGAGTGGGAGGGGGAATTGCCCTCTGCTCCTCTCCCATTCCTACTAGAGGGCCCCTTCCACATGCCTCTCCTGTTTTCCCCTCAGCCTCCGTCCTATGGCCTCCAGGACCCATGTGACCCGGAGGGGAGCCTTGTAGGGCAGAGGACTGGCCTGGGAACTCAGCAGGCTCCCCGAGCAGAGTGGACAGGGCAATCACCCTCTGCTCCTCTCCCACTCCTCTTGTACGGCCCCTCCCACCTGTCTCTCCTGATCTCCCCTGCCTCCCTCCTATGCCCCCAGGACCCATGTGGCCTGGACGGGGCTTTGGAGGGCGGGGTTACTGGCTTGGGAGATCAGCAGGCTCCCTGGCCCAAGTGGGCCGGCAGGTGCCCTAGTTGTGGGGAGATGCTAACTCAGCATCTTCCCACACCGCCGTCTTGACTCCACCTCCCCCATCTATTTCATTCTTTTTATTGATTACATAACACTGCTCATGTCCTACCATGCTATATAATTTACTAATTTATTATATTTGTTGTCTGTTTTATCCCTAGAACATAAGCTTCACTGGCTAACAAAATTTGTTTACTGCTGTATCTAAGAGCATAGGACAGCCCTAACATAGGAATCTGTTGAATGACTCAAGTTCAAAATAATGTAAACCCATAACTTGTTTTGCCACATTCTTATTAATGAACTATTTTTGTTTGTGCTCTTTGCTATTAAGAGAAATGTTTCAAGGCTGTCTTTACAGATATTTCTTCACTTGCTGAGAGAGTTATTTCTTAAATTCCTAGAAGGTGATCGCTATATAGATTATATGCTTTTTAAAACAGTTATTTCCAAATTGCTCTCTAAAAATGTTTAAGTTACATTCTTATTACAGGATATGAGTAGGCCTTTTAGCTTTATTCTTCATAATTTTCTGCTTTTCTAATTTTTATACCCAACATTTATTTTCTTAATCAAAAGAAAGCATGATTAAAAAGAAAATTAGCTTTAATTTTCTTTATCATCCTAGAAAAATATTTTAACATTCTAAAACTTGAAAATGGCAGATACCATTTGAACTATAGTACTCTTCTTTTCATTCATTTAGATTATTCCAGTATACAGTTTTTAAAAACTGTTATTTCTATGTCTATCAATACTTTACTACCAAATAGGTACATTACAACATGCTTACTGGAGCAGAGAAATTAGATAGAAAGCCTTAACTAATTTCCAAAGTTGCTGTTGTCTTATAATTTGCACAGAGTAGAGGAAATACTTTTAACAATAAATAATTTTTGAGTAATGATGTCATTAATAAATAGACATACTTGCCTCTCATTTAACCCTTTTAGTAAAAGTTCAGGAAGAAAAGAACCATATTAAAAGAGTACACAAAATATATTTGTTTCCAGTTTTGTAACATTTATAAGCAACCAATAGACAAAGGGAGGTGGTAATTTTTTATTCAGCTTTAAACTTGACCCTGTTGCTCAGTAAGTGTGACTTTGGCTTTGGTAAAGTCTTGTCCTTCTACAAAAATTACACTATTAACCTAGAGTCGTGAAACTGGAGCTGCTTATTCAGACTTGCAGGCAAATTGTTCTGAACCATTCACATATATTTGCATATCACCTACTTGGAAATAGGGTACAGTTCATATCAGGATACAAACTTTCCCTGTGTGAAGGGAAAACAAACCGGTAACTAATGGGATTGGACCCTTTGTTATATAGCTTCTGTCCTTTAACTGAACTCACTGATCCAGGGACAACATTCAGTGTCTCCTAAACAGTTTAGAAGCTAACAAAATTCATAACCACTAAATTTCTAATGTATATAATAGCAACTTGTAAGTAATCAAATAGAATAGGAATAGAAAAAGGTCCCACTTTAGTCAACATTGAAGACTACTTCTTTTTTTTTAATTTTTTTAAACATCTTTATTGGAGTATAATTGCTCTACAATGGTGTGTTAGTTTCTGCTTTATAACAAGGTGAATCAGTTATACATATACATATATCCCCATATCTCTTCCCTCTCGTGTCTCCCTCCCTCCCACCCTCCCTATCCCACCCCTCTAGGTGGTCACAGAGCACCAAGCTGATCTCCCTGTGCTATGCGGCTGCTTCCCACTAGCTAGCTATTTTACGTTTGGTAGTGCATATATGTCCATGCCACTCTCTCACTTTGTCCTACCTTGCCCTTCCCCCTCCCCATGTCCTCAAGTCCATTCTCTAGTAGGTCTGCGTCTTTATTCCTGTCTTGCCCCTAGGTTCTTCATGACCATTTTTTGTTGTCGTTTTTTAGATTCCATATATATGCGTTAGCATATGGTATTTGTTTTTCTCTTTCTGACTTACTTCACTCTGTATGACAGACTCTAGGTCCATCGACCTCACTACAAATGACTCAACTTCATTCCTTTTTATGGCTGAGTAATATTTCATTGTATATATGTGCCACATCTTCTTTATCCATTCATCTGTTGATGGACACTTAGGTTGGTTCCATGTCCTGGCTATTGTAAATAGAGCTGCAGTGAACATTGTGGTACATGACTCTTTTTGAATTATGGTTTTCTCAGGGTATATGCCCCGTAGTGGGATTGCTGGGTCGTATGGTAGTTCTATTTTTAGATTTTTAAGAAACCTCCATACTGTTCTCCATAGTGGCTGTATCAATTTACATTCCCACCAACAGTACAAGAGGGTTCCCTTTTCTCCACACCCTCTCCAGCATTTATTGTTTGTAGATTTTTGATGATGGCCATTCTGACCAGTGTGAGATGATATCTCATTGTAGTTTTGATTTGCATTTCTCTAATGATTAATGATGTTGAGCATTCGTTCATGTGTTTGCTGTATATTTTCTTTGGAGAAATGTCTATTTAGGTCTTCTGCCCATTTTTGGATTGGGTTGTTTGTTTTTTTGATATTGAGCTGCATGAGCTGCTTGTAAATTTTGGAGATTAATCCTTTGTCTGTTGTTCCATTTGCAAATACTTTCTCCCATTCTGAGGGTTGTAAGACTACTTCTTAATGCCCTATGTGCTTGGCATAATTTTAGGCTTCTGTAAAGTAAGCAAGCCCTGCCCTCAAGGAATCTGCATTTTGCTTAGCAGCTGGGGAGATTGAGAGAAAGAGGTAAGCAAGAAAAGGTGGCAATTTGAGTAGGCACTATTTCTAGAGGTGAATTTCATGATGCTTCATATCAGTGTTATTATAAGAAATTATAATGAGCCAGTACTCTTGTTAGAGCAAACACAATGAGATGATGATAGAGCAAACAGAGCTCAAGTAGGTTTCCCAGACAAATTAAATTCCCTGACATCAGGGTCCAAGACCTAGGTCATCCTTTAAGCATTCTGGTTTTTAACTTTCTCCTCAAATTAACATATTTACATTTACTCAGATTCTATCATTCATTTTTCATCCTTTCATGAAGAAAAAGTTACCTTTTCAACTTTCTAACGCTTCTTAACCTCAAGTATTTGCTTGGATAGGCTTCAAAAAGCCTATATGTTTCTTTAAAAAGGCTTTTGTGAAAGAACATTCTTTGAACAGTATTGTTTTAATCCTAACAAAGGCAGGGCACTAATTGAGTCCCTTGTTGGTTAAAATCAATATCCTCCTTATATTATTTAAAAGTATCTGCCAAAGAACTCAAAGGCATTAAACTCTTGTGAAATTTTTAGGTGAATTCTTAAAAGATGCACCCTTATTATTTATCCATGCTCTCTGTACATTATTGTCCAATCATTTACCTTAATGTCTTTTACCATGTACCTTCCATTTCTTATTCCTTTATTGGAAGGGTACTATCACATTGTTGAACCTGGTAGACAGTCAGCCAAAGATTCACTAATGACTTAATACACATTGATTGAACACCTTCTGTGTGCAGAATAAAATGGTAGCTCCTGAGGTAAATAAAAAGATGAATTAATTACAGACCTAAAGTTCACAACCAAGCGGCAGAGATGGTGACAAGACATATAATTCAGTGCCCGAGTAAGACGTTGAGATAAAAAAGGAGGACGAGAGAGTGAAATATTTAGATACTGAAAGTTTCTTATTTACTATTAGTGTAGAATTTACATCATTACGAGTTCCACTGCAAAAGAAACCTCTGAACTTTCTTATTTAAACATTTACCACGTCTCTCATCATTCATTTGCTCTATATACTATTATTTACTGAGTGCCTCCTCTCATTTATTGAGTACCATGCTGCATAAGGATATATCAGAACACGGAGTGATGTAATATGTAAAAATAAAACATTAGAGCATTAAGGATTGCTATTTTCATAGAGATGTTTACACAGCTTGATCCAGAATTTTCTTCAGGATCAAAGCTCACTTTCATAGAAACTACATGTTATATTTTATTTAACTTTTTTTTTTTTTTTTTGCGGTACGCGGGCCTCTCACTGTTGTGGCCTCTCCCGTTGCGGAGCACAGGCTCCGGACGTGCAGGCTCAGCGGCCATGGCTCACGGGCCCAGCCGCTCCAGGGCATGTGGGATCTTCCCGGACCGGGGCACGAACTCGTGTCCCCTGCATCGGCAGGCAGACTCTCAACCACTGCCACCAGGGCCACCGGGGCCACCAGGGAAGCCCTTGTTTAACATTTTTTATCTTAATATTTAAATAAAGTTAATGTTCTTGGAATTTTCATTTCAAAAAGTTTGGATTAATGGGAGAAGCCAGGAGTTCTGGCAGTAAGCACAAAAAAGTCATCATAACACTTATGCACCTCATCATTTATCTGGCAAATTTTGCTAGAAATGACAACATCCAAAACAGAGTTCTAATCCTCCCAACTGGCGACAGATACCAAATTATAAGTCCAATTCTTCTTATAGTTCACTAAATTTTCCTGGGTCTGGAAGAAGATAGCCAAAGGGCTGTAAATTAACATCCTTCACATTATTTTGATGATATGCAAAATCTTTAACAAATTTGACACTGTAAACTACTTAGCTCCTTTTAAAGGTGGCAAAATATGTTCAGATATGACAATACTCACCTAAAATTGCAGACACCAGTTATACTCACTTCAGTAATAGCCATGAGTTAATAATTAATTTGCATAAAATGACAAGTAAAAAACAATTGAGAAAATTGATTCTTTCTTACCAAAAAGAGAAGTATTGCTCACAGAAAAAATACTACGGGAAAAAATACTCAGTTTTATACCCAAATGATCAAGTGTGAGCAGTGAATAGAGAATTTGCAAAAGTGCAGGGACTCAAAATCCCATATGTTCATTTTCAGGAAGATACTGTAAGATGTGCTCTAGCAAAATGTGGCAGTAAAACAAGAAAGAGGCAGACTGGTGCCTAGGAAATAGAGCATCCACAAGAAAGCTACAAAATGGAGTCCCACCAGGACAGCCATGCCTTAGGCTAGAAGGGAACCAAGACTAAAACAGTGAAGAGGGGTAAGGCCTCCAAACTACTGATTTTTCTGAACATTTGAAAAAATTGTAGTAATTAGTATTTGAGTGTTCTGACAGAGAATTTAAAAAGATATATTGAAAATCAAACAAAACAAAGGGGGAGCAAGGCAATTATTGAGTCCAGGAAAAGCAAAAGGCTAAAAAAAAGTAAAATATAACAATAGTATACGACTTGGCTTATTAATAAACAGTGTCTACATAGTAAATGGTGACCAATGATCTAAGCAAATATTTTATAATGATATGGAGAACACAGAGGAAGGAAAGAGAGATGAACGTGAAAAAAAGAAATCCATAGTCAGCAGGTAATATCTAGATGTGATAAAGAGTTATATACATATATAATTTATAATGGAGGAGAGGAAAATACCAGCCCAATCAACTAAGCTGCTGAAAGTGAATGTCTCTGGGTAATGGGATTGGAAATGAAGAAAGATAGATGATTCACGTTTATTATAATCCTTTTATTTTTAAAAACTATGTGTCTAGCATTTTGATAAAAACTTTACATATTTTAATTAACTTGCAATAACCAAATACATTCTGCCTAATCTAAGTAGAGAAATAATTTGCTAAAGGATATTAGGGAACACGTAGGTTCATTACACAGGTTAGTGAAACAGGGTAGAGGTCAAGCACCCAGAAACACACAGAGATTTGGCCAATAAAGAAACTTCTATTGCCAAAAGCTGCATATCCCAGCTAGCATTCCAGAAAAAAATGGATTTTACATACTCTGGTTGCTTACTTTTGCATGTCTTCCAGAGTGTAGATGATAGACTCTAGATGCTATGCCCTTAGTCTGGGGTAAAGGAGACTAGAAATAGATACCCCATTAGAGACACAAAACTCAAAGTTTGGGAAATTATCAAAATATAGAGAAGGTATTCAAAAGATACCAGACAGCCACAAATGAGAAATGTTCGCTACATCTAGATAAATCAATTCCTTTCTTAGAATGTGTGATTTTCTTTATTAATATCTGACCATTTTAATCTAAGCATCATTGAAAATTCTGAAAAAAAAAATGCTAAGAAAATGTTATGATTCTGGATTGGCAACTTCTGGGAACTTATTATGTATCCTTGTAGACATGAGATATCCGAGCACAACATGTACAAAGAATGTGAGTATAGATTTGGGGCCTGACTATAAGAAAGCAAGTTTGAACAGGCAGCTGAGTAGGAGTAAGAAACATTTGATTATATGGAAAGGTGTAGAAAATCAGATAAAAACCTTGGTATCTTGGGGAATAGTTACAAATTCTGTCATAAGAATGAGGGTCTTCTGTTTTCTCTTCTGCATACTACACACTAAAGATTATTTTTACTTTAGTTGGAGATTGAGCATCTTTTTTTTTTTTTTTTTTTTTTTTTTTGGGGGTTTGGGGCTTTTTTGGCGGTATGCGGGCCTCTCCCGTTGTGGAGCACAGGCTCCGGACGCACAGGCCCAGCGGCCATGGCTCACGGGCTCAGCAGCTCCGCGGCATGTGGGATCTTCCCGGACCGGGGCACGAACCTGCATCCCCTGCATCGGCAGGCGGACTCCCAACCACTGCACCACCAGGGAAGCCCAAGATTGAGCATCTTAAGTATTAGTTTTCGTGATTGTATTTTTCTTTAGCTAAAATTATCATAAAGTACTTCACTTATTAGCAGCAATTATGTGATAGTCAACTACATTAAGAAGTAAACATATTTGTCTCCAGTGTAATTATGCACAATTAGAGACAGTGACAACATAAATAACAGTAGAGATAACATAATAATATTGTAATAATATAAAATAAAAATCCAAATTTTGTTTAGTAATTTGAGTCAACAAATGCCAAAAAGTTAGGCTAGCCCAACAGTCCAAAATTAGGTACATAAAACAACTCCCAGAAATAGTATCACTCTAAAATTCTTCAGACACATCAGACCTTCAAAATAGAATTGCAGAATGTAGATACTATGCCAGCAGTTAAGCTCTGCCTCTAGAAATATTATAATAGTCATTGATTTCCAAATGCACGTTGTGGAAGTAAATTTAGAGTTGATCTGGAATATGACACCTTTATTTTATAGATTATAAAACCAAAAGCCTTAGAATTGGAAATATTCATACCTTCATTTTACATAAGTGAAAAGAAAAGCTCAGAAAGTAATAGCAGTCGCATATGTATGGAAGAAAACATTTTAGAACCCAGATTTCTTGATATCAAGTTAATGTGGAACCAGGATATCATTTCAGACATTGTACACATTCTTAACTACTACATTATACTGCCTTTTGACAAAGAAAAAATATACATGGTTATTAAAGATAAAAAGGCTAATTTCAGTTACCATAAAAGATATGTAAATTAAAATAAGAGGAAATCACAGTTCACAGTTACAAAGTCACTGTGAACACTGAATAAATGTATATTGAGCCATTGCTCCTGGGGGAAACAGAGGATCAGGTTCCTGCAAGCTTTTGGTCACAACATTTTCTTCAACTGATAAATATATAACTTCATTTGATCATATGCAGTGTTTCTTTATAGTAAAACACTAGCTGAGAACATTATCCTGACGCTGGGTAACCTGACCATAAATTTCTTTGACCTTCAACCTCACAACAATGCTGTCTACTATGCTTCTTTTAATCAGTCATCATCTCATGAATCCACAAATTTAGCTGCTTTTCCATTTTTCCCATAGCTTCGTCATGAACTGTAGATGTTACTTTTGCATTTTCCAGAGCAGCCTCCCATACAGATCAGTGAATTTCCTCTCCGTTTCTCTGGATATATAGTACTGTTGACTCATTAACATTGAACTCACAGCCAACAGCACTATAACTCAAGCCTGGATGAAACTTATCTAGCATGTGTATTTTCTCTGGAAGGCACATCCCAGCTTTCTTACACATGGGAACTGTAAACAGCATTTCAGCATACACTAGGGGACCATTTAAACAGCAAAATTACCAAACAAAAGCATAAAAATGTGAAAATTGTGGCACTACATCGACTGTGAAAAAGACATTTGTTTACAGTATGAAAGTTGAAACAAGAAAGCAGAGGATGGCCTTGTTTGACCATATGTGACTCAAAATTTTCACCACTCTGCACATGTCCACAAACAACCAGGAAAGTGCCCTGAGTATTGACTTTAGAATTGCAAATAAACTTTAAAGAGTAAGCATATTCACAAATACAGAATTCATGAATTATTAGGATTGACTGCATATTGAGAAGGATTCCAAAAGATCGATAAGACTAGTGTTGGCAAGGATGGGGACAGTGGACATACTCCAGTGCTGGAGTTTGCCTTCTGAAATAGGACAGAATTTTCCGAGGCCAACTTGGAAATATGCATCAGAAATTTAAAAACTGTTCATATACTGTGATAATTTTATGTGGTAGCCAGATTGGCGGCCTGGATGGAACAAAAAGGCTGAACCTTCCCTGAGTAAGAGAGAATTCCTCCTACCTGACGGCCTTTGAACTTGGATGACAGTTTTTTCCTGCCTTCGGACTCGAATTAAAACATTGACTCTTCTTGGGTCTTGAGCCTGCCAGCATTCTGACTGGAAACACAAACTTGACTCTCTCGGGTTTTCTACTTGCAGAATCAACCTGCAGATTTTGAGAATTCTGAGGCTTCATAATCTTGTGAGCCGATTTTTTATAATAAGTCTCTTTCTACTTATAAATCCTATTTGGTTCTGTTTCTCTGGAGAACGCTTACACATATGCTTTGTACTTGGAGTTGTACTTCTAGGAATATATCTCGAGAAATTAATCATACAGTAGATAGATAGATAGACTGATAGACTGATATAGATATATATATATCTTTCACATAATAAGGTTTATGGAAATATTATTATAATAGCAACAAGTTAGAAAGAACCTAAACCTCCACAAAAAAGGTTTTTGTATGTCATACTATGCTGCGATATAAAAAATTATATTGGTATATTTATTTACATAGGCCTTTATAAAATATTATGCTAAAAAATGATTACTAGCTACCATACACAGTATAATTACATTTTAAAAATATATGTGAACATATATGCATAGAAAGAAGTCTTAAGAGAAGTGGTTATCTTGAGTGGTGGGAATCTGGGTAAATTCTATTTTTATTACCTACTACATATTTATATTTTCTTTTTTTTCTATAATGAACATATATTAGTGTGTTGCTCAAAAAGAGAAGAAGCCCATGATGGACAAAAGACTATGTGACGTGGTAGAAAGAACTCTAGGTTTGATGTCAGGTGACCTGGGTTCTAAACCCAGGTCTTCACTGACTTGAGACAGTAGCTTAACTACCCTGGTCCTCCTTTTCTCATCTATAATATCATAGAACTGAACTAGGTGATCTCTAAGGCCTCTTCCAGTACCACACTCAGTCCTCCCCAGGCCCATGTTTCTTTGGATTCTTTGGTAAAGGTTCTACATGTTGTTACCCTTATGATTTCAGCTCAGGGATATGAAGGAACGCAAAAAGAACAACTTCTGCACAGCGGCTGTTGGGACATTCCCAACCTGTAACCCTATCTGAACCCAAATTTGGCTTGATCCTGGGCTTGTGGTAGCAGAATGGAGCGATATAGATCAGACATGACTTTGCATTATTTGGTGGCATTGTCCAAGTATCCTAGAAAGAGAGGGACGGTATATAGTAAAAAGAACATGGATGTTGGTGTTTGAATTCCCACTCAAGCACTTACTAATTCTGAGGAGGATTTTCCTCACCAGTTAAAAAGAGACTGTTCTATGTACTTCAAGAGTTCTTGCGAATTCTCAATTCACTAAAGTAGCAAAAGTGCAGAGTACAAAATAGGCAGACACTCGGAAAAAAGGAGGCAATTGTTTCCTTTCCTTCTTCCTTTCACAGATGACACATTCTAGAATCAGGCTGATTCCAGGGAAAATGGGAAAAGGGAAGTAATTTTCTTCATAACTGTCCTAGGAGCTAGAGGTAATCTTGTTGTTCTGCCTAATGATTATATTAGACAGTTGGTAAATTATAGCTTACAATGAATTTGTTATCATAGCAGTGAAAAAAAAAAAAGCAAGTTAAGCAATAATAGACAGGAAACAAGGATTTAATTTTGGGATCCAATTTGGAACACAAGTAAGTGATACAGGAGCCTAATATTTCATTCATCTAATAAAATATCTCCAGGCTTGGTAGTGATTAGATGCAGAGTCATTTCCTGGCCCCTGTAGTAGATAATAGCTCTGACACTGTGTCCTTTAACAAAGCACCAGAGGAACAGCTCAATATACTCCAAGAGGAACAAATCACACCTTGTCCAACCTACACGTGTCCTGGATTCTGACCACGAAAGCACTGACATAATCTGATCTTATTTTACTCAAGAATTCTCATGGGATCTTAGGATAAGAGGTTATTGTTTTATCCTGAAAACTATTTACATTCTTTAGAAAGGGAGTTATGCAAACTCATGTTAATGCATAACTGGGAACAAATTATGAGGCCTCTTAGGAACTCAATGAATCTTAGTTTCTCACAGAGAGGAAACCACTTGATTACCCAAAGAGATGATCTAAATGTTCTGTTCCCTGATCCCACTCTGATTTGTGACTACCTCCTAATTCCCTAAAGCTGCAGTTTCTTAACTGTGTGCCATCTCAAGGTGGCAGAAGATTTATAGGGGAGCTGTGGAATTTTTACATTTTTAATGGAAACACAGTGATACTGAGCATCTGTCAGACAGCCCATGAATGACAAGCTTGAAGTAATTTTCAGACCACACAACATTCCTTTGGATGAAATCATCTTTTAGAAGCTGGGGTTCTGCAGCAAGTACTGCAGAAAAATTAATGAGGAACAGGAAGTGAGGATAGTGGGATCCAGTCTGACTCCAAGGTTTGAGAAGTTGTGCAGTACCCAACAGATGCACACATCCCATTAGGAGGTAACTGTGGTTATTCAAGAATGATATAAAATAATTTTCTTTCAATTTATGTGTATTGCTTTCTCATGTGGCTACTAAATTGCTAGGACATAAATACTTATGAAGTTGTTTGGATCTAACTACGTACACTTTGAACTCTCAGGTACTTATTTTGGCCTAAGGATGCTGTGGAAAAAAAGAAATACTGAGACACTGAGGGCCCCATGAGTAGAGAAAGTTTGGTAGCCTCTGCCCTGCAGCCCTCTTCCATCTTGTCAATATGGCTCAGGTCAATATTTTATATTCAAAGCCATATCTATCACAATACGCTGCCCGAGGAGGTGGGTGTTCCCCTTCATCGAAGTAGAGAAAGTTAAAATAAATTTTAGGTCATTAAGATCTTGTCAGCCTACTGAGAATGCCTGCTATAGTTCGTGTTAAATATTTATCACCTGAGGACAGCCATCTGTTCTTTCCAATTCTCATTTGGCCTCCGTCTCCTCTCTTCCTGACAAAAGTATTAGATGCTTGATGGTTTGATTTCCAAAATCAGGATGCTTTGGGGTTGCCTACTGTATGTGTTTATTTATAGCAATATTTATTCTGTCTGACCTGCTTTCTGCATTTCTCAAAACAAAACATCCACATCTCATAAATGTACTATTAAATTTCTAATCATGTTGCAAGCTACAAGCACTCTAAAATAATTATTTCTCCTTTCTGCTTAAACTGGAAAGCTGGAAAATAAATATTCAGACTTTATCAGTCACACATGTTAGTAATAAGGCACAGAAACTCCAAGTTATAATTGCATACTAGGAATCTGGAGCTTTTCTCTATTTTCTCAATATTCGTTCTCTCTGGGAGAACCCCTCTGACCTTATTGTCACCACAGGATAATATCTGTGAAGATGGCTCCCAAATATCTCTCTCTCTTATCCTGTCTTCTGAATTGCAGCCACACATTCTAAATTGCCTAGATATGCCACAGCCCCCTACCAGCTTTCCTCTCATACTGCTCTTCCTTCCCCCTTCCTTTGCAACCAACTCAGGCTCAAAATTTTGGTTACCTTTTCCTCCTTATTTCTCCTTCCCAACAACCAAAGGATTTCAAGTCTTAGCAATCTATCTCTTCACCCGTCCTCTACTCCCATGGCAACTTCCCTGGTTTAGGCTTTTATTGCTTCTTACGCCAGTTCATCCTCCACAAAGCAGCTAGATCATTTGCTAGATTCAAATCAGCCCGTGTCGATTTTCCCCTGGCTTTATTGAGATACAGTCGACATAAATTAGTAGGTAATTTTAAGATGTACAATATAATGATTTCGATATATGTGTTTATTGCAAAACGACTACCACAATAAGGTTAATCCACACATATGTCACCTCAGTTACAATTTGATGTGCGCGCGCGCGCGTGTGTGTGTGTGTGGTGAGAAGTTTTAAAATCTACTGCCTGACCAATTTTCAATACAGTATTGCTAACTATAGTCACCATGCTATACATTACATCTCCAGGACTTAAGTCATCTTATAACTGGAAGTTTGTACCCTTTGACCTTCACCCGTTTCCCCCACCCCTTACCCCCTTGCAACCACCAATCTGTTGTTTCTAGGAGTTCAGTTTTTTTAGATTCCACATATAAGTGTTACCATAAAGTATTTATCTTCCTCTGTATGACATTTCATTTAGCATAGTGCCCTCGGACTTCATCCATGTTGTCACAAATGGCAGGATTTCCTTTTTATGGCTGAAAATACTCCACTGTTTATATATACCACATTTTCTTCATTCATTCATTGTCAATGGACCCATAAGTTGTTCCCATGTCTTGGCTATTGTAAATAATGCTGTCATGTCACATTTATATTTTAGATTTTCTTGCCTTGATCTTGCATGATTTGACCCCTGCTTATCTCACATGTTTCATCTCAAACCTCTTATCATCTCCACTAATAACAGCTCTGGCCTTTTTCCAGCTGCTCAAATATTCATCCTCCCAAACCCAGAGTCCATGTAATGATACTCCCTCTACCTAAAAAATTCCTACTTTGTTCTCCCTCACCTTTTCTTTGTGGGATAGTGTTAGGTTTAAACTGACCTTTGCTTAAATTCTATCCTCTTCTATAGGAGTTATGGATGCAAGGCAACGTAAATCAGCTCCCATTCACCCGCCATTGCCCCACTCCACCTCCAAGTGCTCTGTTTAAGTTTTGCTCCAGCTGAGTTCAAATTTGGAGGCCACCACAGCTTAAATATAAAGCTCTCATGGTATAATGACCCGAGTTAGCCACAACAACGACAAACCCAAGTGTAGGTTGATTGTAAAACAAGAAATCTTAAAAGTACTTAAAGAAAACATGAACAAAATCTTTTACTAAGCTTTTAATGGGAAGATCTGCCTTACCATGCTCTGTAACTTAGCAACCAAAGAAGAAAATAACGACACATTGTCTTAGTGAAATATTTGCTTTGAATATATTCTGCAGTATATATTTAAAAAGTATCTCCTTATTTATTCATTCATCACCTTATATTACTGAATCTCTACTGTGTTCTAGGCCTTTTGCTGGCTCCAGAGTCAGTTCATTTTGAGGCAAGGGAGCTGGCCCTCCGTATTCTAGTATCAGTCAGTGTGATTGGCTATGGGTTACCCCAGGTTTGGAAGGCTCAAGTGCAACCTCCCAGACAAGACGCTCTTATATCTCAAAGGTCAGTATTTGGAGAAGGTTGCAGTTTTGAGTGCTTAGCAATCCAAACTCACAACAGCTGTGGGGTGAACACACCAGCCTTGTAAAGGTACATGGGACACTAACAGCTTTCACTACAAGGTGTAAATGAAAAAGCTGAAATCTTGGAAGCCCCGAAATGGTACACTTCTGGGGTAGGCATGGGTGTGATTAACATAAGCATTACTGCAGGAGTAAGCAAGGAGGTACTGTATTGTGCAGAACTAGTTTTAGCTCATTTTAACACAGTGTGGCAGCAACAGAAGAGATGGCATACCCCCAAACTTGGGTGAACAGTTTCTATGGTCGTCTCTCCTTGAGACATTTGGAAGCAAATTTAGGTTCCTTAGGTTGGGTAAGCTCCTGGGGTTCTTGATTCATTGGGAAACAATTAGGGATAATAAACTTTTTGAAAACCTATTACATGAGGGTTCAGATGATTTCATTTAAAAAAAAGAGAAAGGGCATGAACATACTTGTACTCTTAAGCTAGAGAAGAGTGCTTACAAACTGTGGGTTGCAGAGGAGTTAGTTATGGGCAGGCCGCAGGAGACACCCTCTAAATTTCTGTTTTTCCCTTCCATGGGGGGTAAGAATTAAAAACCTTGGGAAGGAGAAATAGTATCAAGTACCAAGAAGTGTCAATCTTCAGGCCTAGAAATAGGATAGGAAACGCACATGAAAAGGCTCACTAAGATAATTATCTCCATTTGAGCCAGGATTGTTTACATGTCAAACAAAAACTAATGAATATTTATGTAATTTAGTAAAGATGACGTTAAATATTTCAAAACTAGAAATCTCAGAACCTCTTCAAAATTCTCAGATTTACCTTTTTTTTTTTTTTTAGCACTAATAGTAATATTTGAAGTTTAGTGAAAAAATACATAATTTTTCTTAGGTTCATTATTCTTGTTCTTGCTGTTACAAAGCCTTGGTTTTTTTTTTTTTTTTTTTTTTTTGTTTGTTTGTTTGTTTGTTTTTGCAGTACACGGGCCTCTCACTGTTGTGGCCTCTCCCGTTGCGGAGCACAGGCTCCGGACGCGCAGGCTCAGCGGCCATGGCTCAGGGGCCCAGCCGCTCCGCAGCATGTGGGACCTTCCCGGACCGGAGCACGAACCCGTGTCCCCTGCATCGGCAGGCGGACTCCCAACCACTGCGCCACCAGGGAAGCCCACAAAGCCTTGGTTTCAATGTTTAAAACATGTGGTTACTAGATAACAAATAGCATGGACACTTAGATTTTCAATTTTACTTATTTCTAAATAGATAATAAATTCACGTTGTTTTATGTCAACTGTATCTCAATAAAGCCAGTTCAAAATTCAGAAGGTGCAACACGGTAAAGAGTGGACGGCAGGGTTGTGCCGGAGATGTTGGCTCACGCTGGACCACAGGGCTGCTGTTAAGTATCCCCTCCCAACTCTCCATGTATGGACATCACATTAATGTATTGGAGTGGATGCAGTGGGAGCATTTACACTACAGAAATTGGCAAACACTATAAATCTAATCCCCCAACCCCACCTACTTGTTGAACATTCACCAGAACACCAAGGTAAAAGACTTCCCCCCTCCTCAATTTTCTACCCAGCCTCCTAATTTTGCTCCCCACATACAACTAATATTATTTGGGATTATTGGGATGTCTTCCCAAACATAATTTGGGCATACCAACAATATATTACATGTAATAAATATATACACTTATTTCTCCTTTTGTAACACAAACAGTAACATTTCCTACATGCTGTTCTACCCCTTGATTTTTCACTTAAAGCACACTGGAATCATATTGTAGTGGTGCATACAGTGTTTCCACTCTTTTTTTATGCTAGCAAGGTAATCCATTCTATGGCTGTACCATAATTTTTATTTAACCCAACATATTGCATCTATAGGCATGTGTATTTTAAACTTTGATGGAGAATGACAAATCATTTTCCACAAATGTTCCAATTTGCACTCGCCTCAGTGGTGTCTGAAGTATATATTTATAATTAAAATGCATAGCTATCCTGTCAATATAGTCATATAAAGGTGCGTTCTGTGTTAGAGAGAAATACTGTTTTCTGTTATTCCTCAATAATTACAGCATAGATACAGATTGCTATTGTTTCAGTAAGTAAAAAGGCTTCTTTGACTAAAAATCTCTTCTGCAACTTCTTTCTTCTCACTGGTAGGGCTTTGTGCAAAATGGCTTCACTAAAGCCCTTAGGAAAAATATTTATAAGATTCGACACAAGAGAAGTCTTTTTGTATTCACTTCTCCAAATGCTTTTTCTCTCGTTATTGCCACACACCCAAAAAGTATGAAATGATGTAGAGAACCTAAGTTAGGCAGTGATTTATCAGAAGGAGCAGAAACACACATTTAAAATGCTCATCTTTAAAGTAAAAGAAGGAACAAGTCTTTTAAAATGACTTTACTATACATCTGACAAAAGAATCAATATCTGGCTTTTGCAGGAGCAATCCCATAGTGAAAATAAAATCACTCACCCTTGTAGCTTTAAACAACAAGCTTCTATGTCTAGGGAGAAAAGGGCATTTTCTAGAGAAGCTTTAAAAAATAATAAGTGGAAATTACTCATGTTCCATTCTTTTAAAAGTCTTGTTTCTTGAAAATGAAGTAATTAATGCACCATTCCTAATATCCAAGACCTTAAATAATTCTTCACAAAGTTTACTGAACAGTCAAGACTGAACTGCACGTTAGCCAAGAAAATTAAGAGAGAGAGAGAGAGAGAGAGAGAGAGAGAGAGAGAAAGTGAGAGAAACACTGCACTTCATAAAGTATTATTTAACTTGAGGACCTCAAGTGGGCAAAATGCCAATGGAGTTGTTAGAATAAGCTTTTCAAAAGCTACAGGCAGGTAACCAAAGAAAAGATACACAATATTTTCTTTAAATGAAATAAGGTGAAATGCAAAGAGGGAGAAGTCAACATTTCACAACCACCAGTAACCTTTAGCTTGTGTCATCTAAGCCTCTGATTCCACCATACTAGGTGCTTTGAAAATCTGCAGTAGCTATTAAAATGAAAAAGTAGACAACGATGCTCATAGCATTAGCTAATATAAGCTGCTGCATTTCTTGCATCTAAAGGCACTTGCATAGATGCTTAAATGAAACCCTCTCTGTTCTCACGATATGCTTTTTGTTGCACTGACTCTGGAAACCTGTGGTCCAGCCCTCAAGACAAAGGTTCCCTTTACACCTGTATCTCACAGAATTCCTTTTACTGCAGCATGTGTCCACTTCTTGCCTTCTGTGTATAGAATTGTATTTATAAAAGTTTATTTGGAGCATCTGAGCCACCAAAAGAATTTCAGAAGCAGCAAGTTGAAAATGCACATATGAGGCTCAGATACTGTTCACGGAACTCTTCAACATAAAGGTCACAGTTAAAATACGTGGTGAGGCAGGATGAGGGGAGGAGAATAATGAAATAAAAATTACAAGGGAGAGGGAGCCAATGAACAAAGCAGGGGAGACCACGGGGAATTTGCTACGTTGGAAAGCAGCCGGCAGAGGCAGCCTAGCAGGGGGTCGTCTGTGGAGGCTGAGCTAGTCCTCAACCCTCTCTCTGCTTCATCTCTAAATGGGTCGGGGGGGCTGTCTAGATCTGATACCCTATGCTCTCTGATTCCATGCTTGTGTGGGTGTGTGAAAGGGAGGAGGATGGAGCTGAAAGGCATGCCTAGGAATACTAATTTCCTCCTTCCCCTCTGACATGAGCTGAGGCATAAATGATGCTGCCCCCCAAGCATTCGTCCCCATGTCCTAGCCCTCTTGCACTGAGGTGGAGCCATTGGCCTAGATCCGGCCAATGAACTGTGAACAACCCCTGTGTTATTTACAGGCTGAAGCACAGAAGAGCCCAGGGATGGCCTTCCAGTTGTCTCCCTCCCAGAAGAAATGCCATAGCCGAGGTCCCTGAATGAGGAAGTTGGGGCAGAGGTCTCTACCGACCTATATGAGATATGCAGTATGAATGAGAATAAATCTTTGTTATGGTTGTTGCATATATATCAGGCATACGTCATTTTATTGTGCTTCACTTTATTGCATTTTTTATGAACTGAAGGTTGTAGCAACACTGCATCGAGCAAGTCTATCAGTGCCATTTCTCTGACATCTTTTGCCCACTTAGTGTCTGTGCCATATTTTGCTAATTCCTGCAATACTTTGAACTTTTTCATTATTATTATGTGTGTTATGCTGATATGTGATCAATGATCACTGATGTTGCTACTATGACTAGACAAAGGCTCAGATAATGGTTAGCATTTTTCAGCAATAAATTATTTTTTAATTAAAGCATGTACATTTTTTTAGACATAATGCTATTGCACACTTAATAGAGTACAGTATGAGGTAAACATAACTTTTATATGCATTTGGGAAACCACAACATTTGTGTGACTTGCTTTATTGATATTCGCTTTATTTCAGTGTCCTGGAACCAAACATGCAATATCTCAGAGGTATGCCTGTATATGTGTATATATGCACGTATATATTGTGCGTATATGTATATACATATATATGTATGTATTTATATGTGTATATATATGCATATATATGTATATATGTATATAGGCAGACACTTATCTAACCTGATAAGACAGCAGAACAGTAAACAATGGATAAAAGCGTTTGAACATATGTGAATGAAGAGAAAGGAAACACAAAAAGAAGCTAAGTTACATGGTAAATGAGGAAATGACTTGTAGAAAGAGACTATGAACAGAATATTCTAGAAAATTGGTCAGACCTGGTGGGAACCACTGTTCTGTATGCTATCAAGGGACCCCCCAGGGTGGACCCCTGTAAATCCACCTTGGAAGAAAATCCACAAAAAATAAATAAGTCTGAGTTTAGTGGGGGAGAACATTAAGAACATTAAATGGTTAATCATCTTGTGTTTCATGTGCTGCTTCAGAATTCAAATGTCTTTTTTAAATGTTCATTCTTTCACTCATTTCCAGCTGAAGCACAGTAACCACGATATTGGCATTCAGGGGAACGATTGCACCTCAGGGGAACCTGTTCAAAATGAAAACTCAGAAATGGGGTGGTAGGAACATGTCTTCAGAGACCTCATCTAAAAATGCTAAATATAAGAGGACAAGGCTAGCTTTTGGAGAAAGAATCACTAAAAAAATTAGTGTTACTTCAAAAGAGGTGTTGCTTCCACACCGTGAACAGTCATTTTCTCCGTCTAGGAGGAAGTTGGAAACGCAGATCTGAGGCGTAGATACAGATAGATCTGGAACTCTTCAACAACGAAGGTCACAGTGGGGCAGACGCTCTTGTTTATGCAACACCCATTCTGATACCTATCTTGCTTGTCTTGTGCTATAGACCAGGCACCCTCTGGCTAGTACTCCACATGTGGCCTGGTTCCAACAGCAACGAGAAGCAGCTGCCAGTCACAGGAAGAAGTTTTACTACAGGCAGGCATGGTGGAGAGGTCCCTGGTCTTCTAGGATAGCTGCAGCTGAGTTTCTGGCATCCCTTCCTCTGCATCCTGCAGTATGAGTGATAAGAATGGTGACTATGGCTGCTATTCGTCTTTTCTGCTGGCTTTGTTGCTGCTGATTTTACATCTCAGCCTAGTTCCCAGGAATCCTGGAGCTCCTGTAAGTTTCCCAAGACTGTTTTATGAGTCTCTTTATGTTTAAATTAGTTGGAGTAGATCCTAGTCTGCAGCTAGGAATAAATCACCTAAGGAAATAGTGAAATGAGAGATCCAAGGTAAAGACATTGGGCAAATTGCTAAAGCAATATCTGAGAGGAGGAGATGAAGCAGAAAAGTCTAGAGTGCTTGTCCTATCCCCAGGTGAGATTCAAGCTTATACACTGTTCTGTCGTCAGAGAGAGGATGGGCGTCTGGTCCTAGTTGGTCTCTGGCTGGCTATCTCATCCTCTATGTCCCCTGTCCCCCTGGCTTGGCCCAGGAGAAGACAGTCTACAAGGCTGTAGACTTGTCAGGTGCTGTCAGGTACTCTTCTGCACTTGTTACTGATAATAGCAGACTGGCCATCACTGCTGATTACAAGATCTCTGCTCTCGGCAGCTCCCCGGTCCCAGATCTACTCCTCTTCTTTTTCCCTGCTCCTCTGAGCATTTCTGAGCCTTATGTGGGTCCCAGAAATTCTCAGGGGCTTCTTCCATGCCTCGTTTGTGTGAGGGGTACCCTTCAAAGCTGCTCTCAGACCCAGAGCCCTGGAAACTCTGTCCAGCTACTGCCAGCGTGCCATGTGCAATCCAGAGCCACGGGAACTGGGAACTCTCTGGAGGCTCGTCACTTCACCAGGAAATGGTCAGGCAGTGAGCACCAGACTGGACCTTCTGTTTGAATGATGATTCCATTGTCCCCACCCCTTCTCTTTCCTGAATTTCAAATCAAGTTGGAGAAGCCAAAAACTGATGCTTGATGTAGACTTTAAGAAGTCTCGGGGGCGGAGTCAAGATGGCGTACTAAGAGGATGCGGAATTCACGTCTCCTCACAACTAGGGCACCTACCAGGCACCGGTGGGGGGGCAGGAGGAATCCCCAGCGACCAGGTAGGACATGGGGTGTGGTGGGAGTGAAGAGGGAGAAGAAGTGGAGGTGGGATGGGACTGGCACCCCTAAGGGGCAGCTGGGGGAAGGGAAGGGATCCCATGCCTGAAGAGGGAAATTGGGGAACCACTGGGAGGGCAGAGGACCGAGCCTGATGCTCCACCCACCGAGGCCCCCTCCAGCCACGTGGGTCCTGAGGGAGTGGGAGGGAGGGAGGGGGAGCAAAAGTAAAGGCCGGACCTACAGGGACCGGTACCCCTGAGGAGTGGCTGGGGCAGGGGAGGAGTTCCTACACCTGGAAGGACCCAACCACGGTTAGGGGTCCAGCAGCGAGGGGGACACCCTGGGGGAGACAGTGGGGGAGGGGCGGGAAGGAACGGAAGGGAACGGGGCCAGTGCTTTCCCTGTTCACTTAGGCACCAGGAAGCCTGCTGGGCTCCTGGGCCTAATCCTCTGCCCTCGGAGCCTCCCTCCTGCCGTGCAGAGTCCAAGTTCCACCCCACACCCCCACCCAGGGCCCCACCTCTACCCTCGGAGACCCCCTCCAACGCTCTGGGCCTAAACCCCACCCACACGCCCTCACTCCTTTCCACGTGCTGCCTCTCCCTTCCCCAGGTCCTAAGCAGAGGCTCCACCCCCAGGGCCTTTTCCAGCTACCTGGGTCCTGAGCCTAGACCCCACCCCACACTCAAACGTCA
>NW_006770909.1:3698711-3719625 GCF_000442215.2 Lipotes vexillifer
AAATGCCCCCCCCCCCCCCGCCTATGTCCTGCCCCACCCTAAACTCCGCCCCTGCCTAAGTTCCACCCCTGCCTAAACTCTGCCCCCATAGCCAAGGCTTTTTTTTTTTTTCTTTCTTCCTCTTTCAGATTGGTATTCTCTTTTACCTTCTTGATTCATTGCTGTTGATTCTTTTATAGTTTTATTTTTTCTAAGAAATCTTTTATTTTTTCTAATTTTATTTTATTCTTTATACTTTGTTATTGTTCTCTCCCTTTGTCTTGTTTCCCCCCTTTTCCTTTTTTTTTTCTTTTTCTGTTGTGGTTTTATTTTACCTTGTTGCAGTTGTTTCAATTGTAGTTTTATTTTTCCTAATCTATTTTTTATCTTTCTAACTTTATTTTTTAATTCTGTGATATTGTACTGCTCCTTTTCTTCTTTCCTTCGTTCTTTTTTTTTTTTTTTTATACCATGCCATGAAGCTTGTGGGATCTTGGTTCCCAGGCCGGAGGTCAGGACCAAATTCCTGTGGTGGGAGCTCTGAGTCCAAACCACTGGACTAACAGAGAACCTCAGACCACAGGGAATATTAATAGGAGTGAGGCCTCCCAGAGGTCCTCGTCTCAGCAACAAGGTCCGGCTCTATCCAACTGCCTGCAAACTCCAGTGCTGGACATCCCAGGCCAAACAACCAGTAAGACAGGAATACAGAACCAGCTATCAAAAAAAAAAAGAAAGAAAGAAACGACAAAAAAATGTGTTACAGACGAAGGAGCAAGGTAAAAACCTACAAGACCAAATAACTGAAGACAAAATAGGCAACCTACCTGAAAAAGAATTCAGAATAATGATAGTAAAGATGATCCAGAATCTCAGAAACAGAATGGAGAAAATACAAGAAACATTGAACAAGGATCTAGAAGAATTAAAGAGCAAATAAACAGTGATGAACAACACAATTACTGAAATTAAAAATACTCTAGAAGGAATCAATAGCAGAATAACTGATGCAGAAGAATGGATAAGTGAGCTGGAAGACAAAACGGTGGAAATAACTGCCAGGGAGCAGAATAAAGAAAAAAGAATGAAAAGAATTGGGGACAGTCTCAGAGACCTCTGGGACAACATTAAATACACCAACATTCAAAATATAGGGGTTCCAGAGGAAGAAGAGGAAAAGAAAGGGTCTGAGAAAATATTTGAAGATATTATAGTCAAATAGTTGCCAAACATGGGAAACGAAATAGGCAATCAAGTCCAGGAAGCACAGAGAGTCCCATACAGGATAAATCCAAGGAGAAACACGCCAAGACACATATTAATCAAACTATCAAAAATTAAATACAAAGAAAACATACTAAAAGCAGCAAGGGAAAAACAACAAACAACATACAAGGGAATCCCCATAAGGTTAACAGCTGATCTCTCAGCAGAAACTCTGAAAGACAGAAGGGAGTGGCAGGACATATTTAAAGTGATGAAAGGGAAAAACCTACAACAAAGATTACTCTACCCAGCAAGGATCTAATTCAGATTCAATGGAGAAATTAAAACCTTACAGACAAGCAAAAGTTAATAGAATTCAGCACCACCTAACCAGATTTACAACAAATGCTAAAGGAACATCTCTAGGCAGGAAACATAAGAGAAGGAAAACACCTACAATAACAAACCCAAAACAAATAAGAAAATGGGAATAGGAACATACATATCGATAATTACCTTAAATGTAAATGGATTAACGCTCCAACCAAAAGACAGAGACTGGCTGAATGGATACAAAAACAAGGCCCATACATATGCTGTGTACAAGAGACCCACTTCAGACCTAGAGACACATACAGACTGAAAGTGAGTGGATGGAAAAAGATATTCCATGCAAATGGAAATCAAAAGAAAGCTGAAGTAGCAATTCTCATATCAGATAAATTAGACTTTAAAATAGAGACTACTACAAGAGACAAAGAAGGACACTACATAATGATCAAGGGATCAATCCAAGAAGAAGATATAACAATTGTAAATCTTTATGCACCCAACATAGGAGCACCTCAATACATAAGGCAAATACTAACAGCCATAAAAGGGGAAATCGATAGTAACCCAATAATAGTAGGGGATTTTAACACCCCATTTCACCAATGGACAGACCATCCAAAATGAAAATAAGGAAATACAAGTTTTAAATGGCACATTAAACAAGATGGACTCAAGTGATATTTATAGGACATTCCATCCAAACACAACAGAATACACTTTCTTCTCAAGTGCTCATGGAACATTCTCCAGGATAGACCATATCTTGGGTCACAAATCAAGTCCTGGTAAATTTAAGAAAACTGAAATTGAATCAAGTATCTTTTCTGACCACAATGCTATGAGACTAGATATCAATTACAGGAAAAAATCTGTAAAAAATACAAACACATGGAGGCTAAACAGTATGCTACTAAAGAACCAAGAGATCTCTGAAGAAATCAAAGAGGAAATCAAAAATTACCAAGAAACAAATGACAATGAAAACACAATGACCCAGAACCTATGGGATGCAGGAAAAGCAGTTCTAAGAGGGAAGTTTATAGCAATACAATCCTACCTCAAGAAACAAGAAAAATCCCAAATAACAACCTAAACTTATACTAAAGCAATTAGAGAAAGAAGAACAAAAAAAAACCCCAAAGTTAGCAGAAGGAAAGAAATCATAAAGATCAGATCAGAAATAAATGAAAAAGAAGTGAAGGAAACGATAGCAAAGATCAATAAAACTAAAAGCTGGGTCTTTGAGAAGATAAACAAAATTGATAAACCATTAGCAGACTCATCAAGAAAAAAAGGGAAAAGACTCAAATCAACAGAATTAGCAATGAAAAAGGTGAAGTAACAACTGACACTGCAGAAATACAAAGGATCATGAGAGATTACTACAAGCAACTCTATGCCAATAAAATGGAAAACCTGGAAGAAATGGACAAATTCTTAGAAAAGCACAATCTTCCAAGACTGAACAAGGAAGAAATAGAAAATATAAACAGACCAATCACAAGCACTGAAATTGAGACTGTGTTTAAAAATCTTCTAACAGACAAAAGCCCAGGACCAGATGGCTTCACAGGCAAATTCTACCAAACATTTAGAGAAGAGCTAACACCTATCCTTCTCAAACTCTTCCAAAATATAGCAGAGGGAGGAACAACTCCCAAGCTCATTCTAAGAGGCCACCATCACTCTGATACCAAAACCAGACAAAGATGTCACAAAGAAAGAAAACTACAGGCCCGTATCACTGATGAACATAGACGCAAAAATCCTGAACAAAATACTAGCAAACAGATCCAACAGTACCTTAAAAGGATTAAAAGGATACACCATGATCAAATGGGGTTTATCCCAGGAATAAAAGGATTCTTCATTATCCACAAATCAATCAATGTGATATACCATATTAGCAGATTGAAGGATAAAAACCACATGATCATTTCAATAGATGCAGAAAAAGCTTTTGACAAAATTCAACACCCATTTATGATAAAAAAAAAAAACTCTCCAGGAAGTAGGCATAGAGGGAACTTACCTCAACATAATAAAGGCCATATATGACAAACCCACAGTCAATATTGTTCTCACTAATGAAAAACTGAAACCATTTCCTCTAAGATCAGGAACAAAACAAGGTTGCCCAATCTCACCACTATTATTCAACATAGTTTTGGAATTTTTAGCCACAGCAATCAGAAAAGAAAAAGAAACAAAAGTAATCCAAATTGGAAAAGAAGAAGCAAAACTGTCACTGTTTGGAGATGACATAATACTATACATAGAGAATCCTAAAGATGCTACCAGAAAACTATTAGAGCTAAGCAATGAACTTGGTAGGGTAGCCAGATACAAAATTAATGGACAGAAATCTCTTGCATTCCTATACACTAATGATGAAAAATCTGAAAGAGAAATTAAGGAAACACTCCCATTTACCATTGCAACAAAAAGAATAAAATACCTAGGAATAAACCTAGCTAAGGAGACAAAAGATCTGTATGCAGAAAACAATAAGAAACTGATGAAAAAATTAGAGATGATACAATCAGATGGAGAGATATACCATGTTCTTGGATTGGAAGAATCAACATTGTGAAAATGACTCTACTACCCAAAGCAATCTACAGATTCAATGCAATCCCTATGAAACTACCAATGGCATTTTTCACAGAACTACAACAAAAAATTTCACAATTTGTATGGAAACACAAAAGACCCCGAATAGCCAAAGCAATCTTGAGAAATAAAAACGGAGCTGGAGGAATCATGTTCCTGGACTTCAGACTACACTACAAAGCTACAGTAATCAAGACAGTATGGTACTGACACAGAAACAGAAATATAGATCAATGGAACAGGATAGAAAGCCCAGAGATAAACCCACACACATATCGTCACCTTATCTTTGATGAAGGGGTAAGAGTATACAATGGAGAAAAGACTGCCTCTTCAATAAGTGGTGCTGAGAAAACTGGACAGCTACATGTAAAAGAACGAAATTAGAACACTCCCTAACACTATCCACAAAAATAAACTCAAAATGGATTAAAGACCTAAATGTAAGGCCAGACACTATCGAACTCTTAGAGGAAAACAGAGGCAGAACACACTATGACACTAATCACAGCAAGATCCTTTGTGACCCACCTCCTAGAGAAAGGGAAATAAAAACAAAAATAAACAAATGGAACCTCATGAAACTTCAAAGCTTTTGCACAGCAAATGAAACCATAAACAAGACGTAAAGACAACCCTCAGAATGGAAGAAAATATTTGCAAACGAAGCAACTGACAAAGGATTAATCTCCAAAATACACAAGCAGCTCATGCAGCCCAATATCAAAAAAACAAACAACCCAATCCAAAAATGGGCAGAAGACCTAAATAGACATTTCTCCAAAGAAGATATATAGATTGCCAACAAACACATGAACGAATGCTCAACATCACTAACCATTAGAGAAATGCAAATCAAAACTACAGTGAGGTATCAACTCACACCAGTCAGAATGGCCATCATCAAAAAATCTGCAAACAATAAATGCTGAAGAGGGTGTGGAGAAAAGGGAAAACTCTTTCACTGTTGGTGGGAATGTAAATTGATATAGCCATTTTGGAGAACAGTATGGATGTTCCCTAAAATCTAAAAATAGAACTACCATATGACCCAGCAATCCCACTACTGGGCATATACTCTGAGAAAACCATAATTCAAAAAGAGTCATGTACCACAATGTTCATTGCAGCTCTATTTACAATAGCCAGGACATGGAAGCAACCTAAGTGTCCATCATAGGATGAATGGATAAAGAAGATGTGGCACATATAAACAATGGAATATTACTCAGCTGTAAAAAGAAAGGAAATTGAGTTATTTGTAGTGAGGTAGATGGACCTAGAGTCTGTCATACAGCGTGAGGTAAGTCAGAAAGAGAAAAACAAATACCGTATGCTAACACATATATGTGGAATCTAAGACGAAAAATTGTTCTGATGAACCTAGGGGCAGGACAGGAATAAAGACACAGACATAGAGAATGGACTTGAGGACACGGGGAGGGGGAAGAGTAAGCTGGGATGAAGTGAGAGAGTAACACTGACATTTATACACTACCAAATGTAAAACAGCTAGTGGGAAGCAGCTGCATAGCACAGGGAGATCAGCTCCGTGCTTTGTGACCACCTAGAGGGGTGGGATAAGGAGGGTGGGAGGGAGACGCAAGAGGGAGGAGATATGCGGATATATGTTTGCATATAGCTGATTCACTGTGTTAGGTCACAGAAACTAACACAACATTGTAAAGCAATTATACTCCAATAATGATGTTAAAAAAAAAAAAAAGAAGTCTAGTTTGAAGATTTCCTATACATTTCCAGTTGGCATATCAATTAGTACCACCTCTGTGGGAGATAATTTAGCAATATTTACCAAATTTTAAAAACACATGGCCTTGAATGGCATTTCTCCCTTTAGGTATTTATACTACAGATACAGGAGTTTTTAATGACATTATTCATTATGGGATTGCTTGTAACAGTGAAAATTTGGAAACCACCTAAATGACTATCAATATGACACTGGTTAAATAAAAATTATGGTAAATCATGAATGGAATACAATGAAAGTATGAAAAATAATGATGTGGCTTTTCATGTACTGATGTGTAAAATCTCCATGATATATCTAGAGGGTTGCACCAAAACCAATAACAGTGATTGACTGTGCAGAGAGGAAGTGGGGGAATAATATTCAGAAGAGGGAGGAAAAATTTTCACCAGATATTCTTTTATACTTCTTGACTTTTGAACCATGTGACTGTGAAACCTATAAATACATTTTTTATATTCAAAAACATTTGTTTAGTTTTTTAAATAAACCTTTTTTTCTAAAAAATGTGTGTATAAATATTATATAATTTTATTAAAAAATTGCTCCAAGTTGAGCAATTATTTTGGAGTATCTACCTTCCCCTGAAGCTACGATTGCTTCGGTTTTAATGAGAGAAGAGCCTCAGGGCAAAGAGAAGCAATTATTAATTCCTCAGAATAAGCACTTACTGGTACCAGTTTAATGTTTTTAAAAATGCCATCTCTTTTTATATGGTCAATAGTTGGGATTTGCATCACTCTTTACTCAGATCTTTTTGTGTTAAGTGTTTCTCCTTAGTTCATCTCAATATTTACATTAAAACTCTTTCTAAACCTGTCATTCTACAGTTTTTGTAGATTCCACAAATTATATCACTTACATATTAAATGACAGCCACAAGGCAATCTTTTGGTGGCTTTCAGACAATTAATAGCAGCTCTCAGTTTTATAGAGTGTTTAGCATGTACCAGGCAGGCTCTAGACCTTTTGCTATATTTGTTTGTTTAATAATTACCATAACCGTATTAAGCAAGTACTGTTATCAACTTTTTCCAGATGAGGAAACTGAAGCACAGAGATGTTCACCAAGGTCCCCAAAATTAGAAGTGATGGAAGGAGGATTCAAACCCTAGATCCTGCTCCAATAATGATGATGGTTATGATAACTAATACCTATGGAGCACTAACTATGTATCAGGCACTGTCCTAAAAATTTTTCCATGGATTAATGATGTTTTGAGGAATTAACCAATTTAACCCTTACACCAGTTCTATGGGTGGGTACTGTTATCCTCCCATCAGATATGGCATTGTCTTAGTCAGTTCTGGCTTCTATAACAAAACCATAGACTGGGTAGCGTGAACAACCAATATTTATGTCTGAGTTCTAGAGGCTGGGAAGTCCAAGATCAAGGTGGAGGCAAATTTGGTGTCTAGCGAGAGCCTGCTTCTTGGTTCACAGATGGAGGTCTTTTCATTGTGTCCTTACATGGTGGTGGTGGGGGGGGGCAGGGCATAAACATTCAGTCCATAGCAGGTATCAAGGCACAGAAATGTATCACATCCTTAACCACTATGATATAGTGTTTCATCACAACCAAATCCATGAAGCAAATAAGTTTATCTCCATCTTTCAGTGAAATTTCCTAGTTCGCATGTAGTAATGAGTAATGGAGACAGGGTTTGAACCCAGCCCTGTCAGCCTTCCACAATCCGGGCTCTTCCCATGACACCACTGTGCCATCCCTAAAGAAAGGTCCTTGGAGCGCACAGCAGACCAATGGGGGTCTTGCACCAACCAGCTGTTTGTTTTTTCCACGTTGTCTAACCTCTCTTAGCTTTAATGGGCACAGTTTTGAAAGGAGCGAGGAGAACCAGAAGGTCTCTACAAACACTGACAACCCCAGAAGTTTTGCGACCTGACTTTCCCACTCCATCCGTTCTCTAAGTTTAGAAATTCTATACAAAAACAATCTCCATTAACTTCATACTCTGACACTATGAGACTCAGGGAAAATGAGTTCTGAGCATTTAAGAGCAAAGTTTGAAGTTACAGAAGAGAAATAACATTTGGCCCTGGGTTCAAACCCTGATACACCTGTGTATCAGCTGTAGCCTACAGCTGGGTTCAAACCCTGATACACCTGTGTATCAGCTGTACCCCTCCACCACCACAGTCCTAGGCCTCTGCTCATGCTGAACCTTCTGCTTCAGGCCTTCTGCCTCCCTTTCTTCTTTGAGGGCCCAAGTCTGTAGGATTCTTCTAGACCCTTTTAATTGTCTCCTCTGTGAATCCTCCCTGTTCTCTCCTCTCTCCATACTGGAAGCAATCTTTCTTGCATCTGGTTTAATTTTCTCTCTAAACACTAATGGAGGTCAAAAGCATAGAGATCACTGCCATCTCATTTATTTTGGGCTACCATTCTAACCCTTTTTTTGGTCAAAAATTTCTTTCATTATCTCAGGTCATTTTGCCTGCTACCCTAGAAGCCCATCTTAATTTTTTACGTGTGAAACCTATAACGAGGTTATTTCCTTAACAACCAAAATAATCCCACTTCCTCCGACCTTTTCTAAAAGGGCATTTTCCCCCTGTTAATATCTTGGTTGTCCTCTGCCTCTCTCCAACTTTTCTCTCTCCCCCTCCCTCTCAAACCCTCTCTCTCAATCTCTCCCCCTCCCTCCCTTCCTTCTTCCCTCCTTCCTCTCAATCTCTCTCTCCTTCTCCCTCTCTTTCTTTTTAAATCTGTAAATTCAAGTAAATTTAGCAAGTATTTGTTGAAGTCCAGCTAGGTACAGGACTCTATTAGTGGTATTATAAAGATTAAAAAATTTAGAAATCATCTCTCCCCTGAGATTAAAAAATTTAGAAATCTACTTGGAAAGAAATACGCAAAAACTAATTATGACACAATACAGTCTGAGACATGTTTGGGGAACTGGAGATTAATCTTTCAAAACAAATAATGCAACACACACACAAAAGCCATCTTAAAAACAAGCTAAAGAAATGTATAAAACATTGAAAAATAGTTATTAGTTTTACTAAAAGAGAACTCAAGATACAAATCAGTTATAATTTGAAAGTTCTTCCAACTTTAATAAAACAGAAAACAAGTCCATTGGTATTGTTAGTTCAAAGAACTAATCAGATAAATTTATATCTAAAAGATAAAGTGCCTCTCTTCCATAGTTATTTAAGCAAAAAATTAGTGTAACTTTCACTTATGGTATAAAATGTCTTTTTTTTTTAGGTTGGCCAGGAATTAAGCAGAATTTTAATGGACCGCAAGTGCTCTATGACTAAGTTCATAGTATAATGTTTGTTTCATATGGAAGGGCTTCCAAGGGAGCAGTATAGTGAAATGGTGAGAATGTATTTAGCATCCCAGGGAGTCCAGTAGACATTCTTTACTCTAACAGGCCAAAGACAGGTTATTATTTCCCCAGGCTTGTATTCTCACATTCTAGAACAGGCAACTTTAAAATCTTTGGAATCTAAGCAATGGTAGAGACTTCAGTGACCCATCTTGGCCAGAGGTATGCTCTCATACGTCAGATGAACCCTCACTGAGGCTAGTCTCCTTCCCTGGCAGTGCTAAAGGCAATTTCATTCATTTCTTTGTTTCAAATGAGTTCTTCCATATTTTATAACCACCACCGCCACCACAAAAAAACAGGTCTTCATACATCTGTTAATATATTAGGTGAATGACATAATCAGTGTATTGATTTACTTTTGTATTGAAGAAATAGAAATAGTCCAAATGACATTGTCTAGCATTTCTAGCAACTAGTATTATAAAATTGTTGTTGTTGTTTTTTGTTACCAAGATCAGAACATGTCTCAAACATCAGACAGTATGCTTATTGAAATAAATCAAAGTAATACAAAAATGTGGTTCAAGCACACACATGTAAACATAAATAATTATACACATATATAAGTGGAGAAAGAAGCAACAGAAGAAGAGAGGTGGTCATTCCACCCACCCCTTACTTTACAAACAAAATCCTACTATCGTATTGGCTTACATTTTTTTTCTTAGCATAACCAAAAGCCTACCTTTTAAAATATCTCACACATTGCAAAGTTACTTAATACAAAACTTAGTGAGCAACTGCTCTACTGAAAACTATTTTGGAAAATGACTGTCACTATACTGGTGTTATTTACCCGTCATGTCAATAACACACATATTTATAATGTTCCAATTCATCAGCTTGGAAATTCCAAACAGCATTTAAGTGAAACATAGCAGAGCTCTCACATTATTAACAACAACAGAAAACATAAATATAACCCTCTCTTTCATCCAGGGTGTCCTTAGGAAGATTTGGAATGCATTTTATTATTATATTCACATAAACTATGCAAAAGGAAATTTAAAGTAGAATGCAGAGGCTTGATTTATTTCTACTCCTTTTCAACACTGTCTTCTGATGTGGTTTTGAAATAATGAGTAACACTATATTTTAGTCAATAAAACCAATATTCTGTTTTTATGAAATGAATTTTAGAAAATCTAAAAATACTCTAACAACAGAAAAAATAATACACTGGCTGGGATTCTGTGTGAGTTTCAAAAATTCTGTCAACAGCATAAGTATATTTTAGGACTATGACACAAGAAGAATTTTATTTGGCCTATGAATGTATTTTTATCTCTACATGTCTTATTTTGAGGAACATCAATAGAACAGTTTGCTTCAGCCAGAAATTTTTTTAAAGAAAAATAAAGTTTGGGTTTTTTCCTCTTTATAAATGAAAAATGCTAGCTGCAGAAATTTCGTATAATACAGAAAAGTAGAAAGAAAAATAATTGCCCATAAAACCACTATTAGTAATATTTTTGGTATAATTCCTTTTGGTTTTTTAATGAATAATTTTTGGTTTGGTGTTAATTGTCCCCCATGGTTAGAATAATACAATTTGGTATCTCTTTTTTTTTTTTTAGTAAGTAGTTCTAAGTACAAGGAGAAGGACATTAGAATGATATTTAAAATCCCATCTCAATAAGTTCTGCCTTTGACTTATTTTTGTCACCTTGACAAATCACTTAATTCTCTAAGACTTAGTTTCTCATCCATAAAATGGGGATAATACTGACATTTGTCTGTTGTGATCTGACCAGAGTATATGTCCTCACAATTCTCAGGTTCTTTTTGGTGAATATTGGGAATCTACCATAATTAGAACTCCTTGCCAACATTCTGGCTGTCAAAAGATCTGTAGCAATGACAGCAAAGCTCAGACTGATTTCTGTCAAACATATGAATCTTTCACGACGACCAGGAACACCAGTTCTCTATCTCTTTAGGTAACCTCCCAGCAGTTTTCTTGGAAGTTACACTCCAAGGCAAAGATGTTAACACTATTCTAAGATGAGGACCGACTGTCCTTCTAGTGGGAACAGATGATGACATCTAAAACACTACTCCGGAGATGTTAGGCTGCTGGGCTTTCCAGGTTTAATACATCGTTCACGCAAATTTACAGGTGAATATAAAGTATTTCTAACTGATCAACATAGTTGGAACACCACTCATTTCACCCATGAGAAATAAGCACTAATATTCCTTATGTTAACTAACGAACTCTCTAATAAAAAAATCACATAGTGATATATGAAACCTGGTATAGATACCCCTGCAGTAGAGATTCCTGGTTAACGTCTTTCAAATATTACCAATCACCTCTGGATTGTGTATTTCCGATCTGAATATTGAATTGTTGACCAAATGTCTTTGGATTAGAAGTGAAAACCAATATACACACTTACAGTCCACTGTCTAGGATAAAGTATTTTAAAGAAACTTATGGACAATTAAAAACTATCTCATATACTGTCATAAAGATTTAATGAAATCACTTAATAAATACTTACTGAGCTCCTAAAAATGTGCCAGGCACTATTCTCGGCTTTGAGAATATGGAAACAAAGGAGAAAAATTCCACTGTCATGGATATTATATTGACAATTAGTGCCTAGGCATTATGTTATCAATAAACTATCTGGAGAATGAATAAATGATTGGTATTTTTGTTTTTTCTTGCTATCATGAATATGTTGATGATGTTAATAATTTATTATGCCCCTATTGTATACATAGTATGACATATGTATATAGATACGTATATAGAGATTATATTTAGTAAGAATATATATATTTATTTTAACATGAGCATTTTTTCTAAACACTATTGTTAATTACTACATAGTACCCCGAAGTCTGAAGGTGCAGCAATTTGCTTAACCATTCTCCTATCCTTGGCATTTAAGCTGTATTTAATTTTTTATAATAAAACTAGTATTGTTGGACTTCCCTGGTGGCGCAGTGGTTAAGAATCCACCTGCCAGCGCAGGGGACACAGGTTCGAGCCCCGGTCCGGGAAGATCCCACGTGCCGTGGAGCAACTAAGCCTGTGAGCCACAACTACTGAGCCCACGTGCTGCAACTACTGAAGCCCATGAGCCTAGAGCCCACGCTCCGCAACAAGAGAAGCCACCACAATGAGAAGCCCGCGCACCGCAACAAAGAGTAGCCCTCACTCACCACAACTAGAGAAAGCCCACGCGCAGCAACAAAGACCCAACGCAGCCAAAAATAAATAAATACATTTTAAAAATGTTAAAAAAAACTAGTATTGTGAGAAACAATAGATTAATTTACTTTTGTTAGATATCCTATGAAAAGCTACTTAATAAAATTACTATAAGTCTTCTTTCTTACTCTCAACCATATTTGAATTGACGTACTATTGATGTCTGAGGGCCAAGCAGCTCACCTCTCTGGAAATGTTGTCATGTGTCCATACTAGATTGATATTGCAAATTTTAGTTTGTAAAAGGATAGCTTTGGCAAAGCCATGGTGAGGAGTCACATGCGCGGACACTTAGAAAAATTAAAAAAAAATATATATATATATGGTGAGAAACATCTAAGTATAGGATCCTCTTCTGTTGCTCTTCCTCTTCCTACTCATTCTTTTTTTATTTCTAAGTAGGGTTTCCTTAGAGAAGATTCCCGAACCCTAACTACCTTTTCCCACAGATGGTCCCTCTAATACCAAAGAGGCTCTGGGTGGTGTAGCTCCAGCAGCAGACCTCCTGTACCACAGCCTGGGTCTGCCGCAGAAACCTTTCCCAGGCCACGTTTCAATCAGTGCTTGCAGCCTTTTCTGTCACTTGGTAAGTGAGTCAGAATCATTTTCCAACCCTGGAATATACTGCCTCCAGAAGCTGAAGTGGCCTACCAAGCATCACGAATCCTTCTAAATGGGGAGAGGTGCAACATATAACAATTTGTTCTTTATTTCTAAGAGGATATCGCAACATGCCCCAGGCCACTGGAGTCCTATAACCTACACTGATGAGGACAACACCCTGAACTTTCATAGGGTTACTTCCTCTCTACCTTCCTTTTGGCTCTATTCTAGTTTGGAAAGGCAGATAATAAGTTTTATTTATTTGAAGATGCGTATATTTTCCATAATTTAATATCTCTAAAATCATCAAGCAGTTTACAGCAGATGTGATGATAAAGCATTGAAAACAGACTGAAATATGCTAAGAATAATATCCAATTAACCACTGGAGGATTAAAGTCTGAGAATGGGGTCAATTTTGGTTTTTATCTTTCCCGAGAAAGCAAAGTCCTTATACCTCTAATGTGCTAGAAACCATTTTTCCTCTAGGGGGTAGAGAGCCATTAAACTCTCATTATCATCTTATAAAATTGGGAACACTTGCTAGAATTATACGAGGGGTACTTCCAGCAACAGGCAAATCTGCACTTAAATGATCTTATACCCATAAATGAATGGGACTTACAATAAACCATTTTCCTGAAACAACCATAAAAGACTCTTAGAATCAAAAGTCACCATGATGAAAACGTAAGCAAAATAGGCAGACTGTTCTAATGATCTTTAGGGACAGACCTAATTTCCTCCTGAGGTATTGTAACATTATTAAAACATTAATGGGATATCAGTCATCCTTAGAAACCTTTAATCCCAAAGATCTGTATTACACAATTAAGGTCCTCATTAAAGAACTGAACATCATCCATAGGCATTTAAATTGATATAGAAGTGATAATTCCCTCCTTTGGTTTTTATGTAGTTTCTTTTTAAATCTGAATGAGGCTGGGGATGCAGAATCCATCGTTTCTAAGAAAACATTTAAATCCATTTCACAAACATATGTTTTGTTTCATAAAACGTTTCACAAACAGTGGTCCACCTAGACCCTCAGTGTGTTCCAAACATTTTTTCCAAATGCTATATACACTATCTCCTTCCTAAGCAAATATTTATTATCACCCTAAAGGATCTAATATGACAAATAATAAGTGGGGTGACCATACATTCATGTTTGCCTGGGACAATATTGGACACATAAGTCCTGTTCTTTTCTTCATAGCAACTCTAAAAAGCACCTGCAGGAAGTAGATGTGGTAGAAGAAAATGAAGACACATTTAAGCACATAGGAGAAGGATGCAGTGTGCAGCCTTTTTCTGGTTGGAGACATTGTGAAACTGTAGCTCTGGAATTATCTGGCCCACCATCCTCCAGCGACTGGTAGAACCTGCCTTATCACAGGTTTCCCAGCTCAGCGGCATCTTAACAAATATACAGAGTGGATGACAGCTACAGCAGCAGGTATTGCATGCCTTAACCACCTCGATTCACTTCCTCCTTAAATATTGCTGGTCAATGCAAAACAAAATGCACTGCCCAACAGCCAGTGGTGGAGTTGCACTCATGCAAGATTTATGGTCACTCAGCCTTCATTTCAGTTCCCCTACTAGTCTTGGCTGGATTTGGGGAAGAAAACATTAAAATCAGGGTAATTCAACTGCTCTAGTTCGGTATGTTTTTGTCTGTGGCAGTAGGTGTTCAAGGAAGTATAGCTGGTCTGAGAAATCGATGGCAGTAGAAGATTCCTCTTTAGAGACAAGAACCCATGACCAGGGTATGCTCAAGGTGACTGTCCTATTTTGTCTTATTTCCTATTTCAGTGTTGTTTTTTTTTTTATGTGGGGTAAAAAACAGAGTCCAGACTTTTATCGTGACCAATGTCAGAAGACCTCACACAGGGAAATAAACCCACATGATATAAAAAAGAAAAAAAAATACAATTCAAATTCTCCAAAAGTTTTTCCATTTACTGATTTTTCTGATTAACTTTTAACAGGAAACTCAACTCCAGAATAAATTATTATACTATTCAAGCAAAAACCACTCATTACATTGAAATAGACATACGATTCCTGTCAATAAGAAAATCAACTACCTTCACAAATAATTTATTACTACCAAGTTATCCAGTGTTCTCTGGAAACCATTTTCTGGAAAATATTTGGGGCCCAAAAGGCTTTCCAATATTGTCCCGCATTATTATTATTATTATTATTATTTTTTTTTTTTTTTTTTTTTTTTGCGGTACGCGGGCCTCTCACTGTTGTGGCCTCTCCCGTTGCGGAGCACAGGCTCCCGACACGCAGGCTCAGCGGCCATGGCTCACGGGCCCAGCCGCTCCGCGGCATGTGGGATCTTCCCGGACCGGGGCACGAACCCGTGTCCCCTGCATCGGCAGGCGGACTCTCAACCACTGCGCCACCAGGGAAGCCCCTGCATTATTCTTAAATATTTACATGTACTAGTTTTTCTTGTAACAATAGCTAACACTTATACCAAGCTTCCTGTGTCCAGTCATGGTTCTCAACACTCTTCATACATCTACTCATTTAATCCTCCTAAAAGTCTTGGGAGGCAGGTACAAGTATTACTGCCTTCATTTACAGATAAGGAAACTGAGATGCAGAGAAGTTGACTCACCTGGCTAGTCAGTAGCAGCCTGTAATGCCCCAACTTACCAAACTGCCCCTCTCTCTTTATAATATAGTATATCTTTATTTAAAAGCTTTTCAAGAAAAGTACTATATCTTTTCTGTTTTCCTTTTGCCAATACCTCATATCCTTCTTTATGTACTGCAAGCAATCAAGAAGAGATATGATAAATATTTTAATCAATACTAATCATGTCTCAGATAAATGAAAGTGATATTCCATAAAGTTATGCTTTGAGCACAGTAAAAGTTCAATAAATATTTGTTGGCTCTTTCTAATAAAGTATATGGAGACTATGCCAATATTTCCTAAAAATAGTAAGTATTATTACTTCCTCATTCTTTAGTCTGATAAAATTCAATAAAAACTAAGCAACGCACTTCCCCCCAAAAATTACTTAACTGCCACTTCAAGTACATGAGTACCAAAAATATATTCTGAGCAACTTTTCCGTTGTGGAGCACAGGCTCCGGACGCGCAGGCTCAGCGGCCATGGCTCACGGGCCCAGCCGCTCTGCGGCATGTGGGATCCTCCTGGACCGGGCCACGAACCCGTGCCTCCTGCACCGGCAGGCGGACTCTCAACCACTGCGCCACCAGGGAAGCCCTGAGCCACTTTTTTGAACTGTTAATTTTTTCTTTGCAATTGTTGAGATATTGGGTTGAATAATTGAATCGTATCCCCCCAAAATTCATATTTACCCAGACCCTCAGAATATGACCTTATTTGGAAATAGTCTTTGCAGATGTAAATAGTTAAGATGAAGTCATACTAGATTAGATTTGTCCTTATAAGAAGGTGGTGTGCCTACACAGAGACAATACAAGGAAAACACCATGTAATGACAGAGGTAGATTCTGTAATGATGCATCTACAATGTAAGGCAGGTCAAGGACTGCCGGCCACCACCAGATGCCAGAAGGGAGGGAAGGAACAGATTCTCCCTTAGAACCTCCAGAAGGAACCACCCTTGCAGACACCTTGATTTCAGACTTCTAGTCTCCAGAACGGTGAGAGAATAAATTTCTATTGTTTTAAGCCCCCAGTTTGTGGTAATTTGCTAGGGCAGCCCTAGGGAACTAAGGTAGACAGTAAAGTCAAATTTTAGTATTTGTTCATTATTAGATAGAAATTTGCTGTTGCTTCAATTGTTGAGATATCAGCAAGGAAAACTATTTTATAAATATCACTGTTTTTATTCCTGTTGTAAACATACATGGTCTTAATTTATCTAAAATGACCACTTTTTGAAGCAGTATTTAAATTTTTTAATAAACTTAATTTCTGCCAGTTAATGATTTGCTGCTATATAGTGATGTGAACTAGTTCTATATTTTTTCCATTAATATTAACAATAGATTGTTTAATTCCTGCCTAACAGATAAAGCTTTGGGCTTCTCATATTTACAATTCATTCGGTAGAAACTTTAGTCAAAGGCAAGTCAGACCTACCCCATTTTTCCTTCAAAATAATGACCTTTCCTTCTTGGTTGTTTTTAAAAGATAATACAAGTGCTTTGGAAACAATTTCAAAAGCTACATTTAATCAATTTATTAATTAAATGTTAAATTACTGAATAATGAATTTGGGGCAATTATTTTAAACTAAGTTGACAAAAAAATTGCTCAAGTCAGTTCTGACTACATGAAGCCATTTGTAATTATACAAAACACTTTAACCATTTGTTCTATTTACTTGCACAAGTCCCAGGAGTATTTTCAGTTTGAAATAAGGACAAAGAAAAATTATTCATATTTAGATTTTGCTTCTGATACTACTTGGCAAGTGCATTTAAATTCTGAAAATACAACTTAAGTATACTTTAAAATAATGACAATGTTAATTAAAACCTAGAACTACTAATTTTTTTTCTTATTTTAGCAATTTCTTGGCTCTCTAAGAGCTACCACTTAAGAGGCTGAGGGCCATTTCCAAGCAACAGGGAGAAATACATGATTTTTCAATTGGTATAAAAGTAATATTTACAGCTGAAATTTTTTTCAAATTTTTCATTTGGGACTCAAGTGTGTATGAATCACTAGAAAAGCTTACTTGCTGTTGGCATCACCTATAGATTTAAAGACATACAGGCACTGTATCCCTGGGGAAATAACACAGAGAAAGTGATGAGAGAAGAGTGTGAGATGCAGGTGACGGCTAGTTCTTTACTCTAACTAACAAAATATAAATTACAGTTCATTAATTTTTCATATGTAAGGTAAAGGAAGTATTAAAGAGGTAGTATTTTAATTGAATGATCTCAAATTGTGGGCTGGTGACGTCCCTAGGTGCAAAAGTTTTGCTCTCGGAAAATTTCTTCTCAAAAATCTGAATTTCCTTTTTTTCCCCCTTCTATTCCTTTATTCCAAAATACCTGGACAAAGCCACGAATGAATACATTTTAAAAGCAGGCTATACATCAACAAAACTGAATGAAGAACAATTATATACATCAATATGGATGAACGTCAGTTGTATAACATTGAACCAAAAAATCATGTCAAAAAACTAGGATGTACAATCATTTTAATAAACCTCAAAATAAGTAGAACCAAACAATTACCATTTACAGATTCGTAATTCACAACGATACTGTTTTCAAAAAGGCAAAATAGTGATATATGTTCAAAAAAATTGTGGGCTGGGGAATATACAAAAGTAAATGCTGTAGTCCCTCTTAATTCATCAATTCTGTATATGGATGAGCTTGTTGAGTTACCTCTTCATTAAAACAGATTGTATGCTTATATCAGGCTCTCAGATATAAACAAAATTAATGCTATACTGTGAAGTTTTTCTGGAATATATTTACTAATGTCTATGGCCATCTTAAATGGCTATCGAGAGCTCTATATTAAATGAGGAAACTCTCTAGAACATAGACATTATATAAAAATTAGTACTGATCTCCAGCCATAGGATGTTTGTTTTTCTAAGCTATCTAAAAACAAAGAAGTATAACATTAAGATTCCTTCCAGAAGCCGGCTCCTGGCTTAATGCAAATTTTGTCTTATTTGTTACCCTTATGGTATCAAATTTTTAAAAATAATAAAAAGGTCAAGAAACCATGGAATGTTGGCCAGTGGTCAGCTGGTCCTTCACACTGAATCCTGGCTCACAGAATCTTGCCTTTACCAGGCTACCAGGTAAGAAGAATAGGTGGTGGGACGGCAAGGAAAGGGGCCTCAGCCAAGCTTGCCTCTGAACAGGAAGCAAAGGTCAGTTCAAGAGCTGAGAACAGGGAAATGCTGAAGGATTAAAGCACACATATGTCCCTGCTGTGCTATGTGCATATGCACAGGTTTTTATTAATTCAGATGTCTGTCCTCAAAATCAGGAATATTTATAGACGTGGAGCCCAAGAAGTAAAAAGCAGAGGAAAGTATAAAAAGCTGAGGAAAGGAATCGGAATCATGGTCTCCATTCCATTAGCTTTGACCTTGCCCATGTGCCTTCCTACAGCTCTGAGACAATGGAAGCCAAGATACTATGAAGAGGCAGAACAGAAGAGGCTCCCAGGGGTTGTTAAAACTCACACAAAAGTAGGGGCGCAGGACAAAATTACTAAGTAACCCATTTAAGAAATCAAGGTCTGCAATCCATTGGGATAAAAGTACTACTCCTAGACTTTGCAAAGGGTCAGAATCTTTGAACTTTAATGCAAAATTTTTTTAAATTTTTAATTGTTTTCTTTTTTTACTTTACTCACAGCTAAAGGCAAACAAGGCGAGCAGGCTTTAGGCAAATCGATCTGCTCCCTCCTTCCTCCTTCTCCAGCCTCAAGGCAGCCAGCATTCTCTGGCTGTTCACCTAGCAGCATCCCAACCCCAAACCACCAGGATTCAGTGACACACATTTAGTTACCTGAGATTTTGGAGGTGGATAACCTACTTCATCCAGACAGAACCCTTTTCTAAACCACTAATTCCTCATTGAGGACTTGAAGCCTTCAAGTCCTCCTGTTCAGTTAAGGACATTTCAAATCTTAGTACGCTAGTTAGCAAAAAAAAAGAAAACAAGGAGGAAAAGGAAAAAGAACAAGTGAGGATTACCTGGCATATAGTTCATTGAAGTTACAGCAACGCTGTGAGATGTTGGACCAGAAACACTCCGAGAGACCCCGTGAAGGTTTCCAGTGCTTTCAGACACAGGTGTCCCTGACCCGGGCTGTCCTGTGGTGTAACCAACCAGCAGAATGCAAAAGTCAAATGTGTACGTTCATGTCAAACTCCAGTGCATTTTCAAAGTGAGAAACCAAGGTTTCATTTTGCAGTCCCCTCGTGCGTGGCCCCAGGCGTAATTTGAAAATTATCGTTTTCAGATTCAACACTGACGTTTCTTCCCTTTCTAAATGTACTTTATAGCTAATTTTCCTCCCAATTCAGTTTCATTCTTATTAAGCATGGTTTGTGCTCTTTAGCCCCCTTAGTAATTTTGTCTCACTTCAAAGAACCTATTGCTCCGGCTTTTGGAGGAGGTAGTGGGGAGGATGTGATCGCTGTTTGACCCGGAAGCTGGACCCGGAAGTCGGCGGCTCCTCACCCACACCCCGCCCTTGGAAAGTACCTCCTGCCCAGCTTTCCCACACGAGGAGCTGTTTTCCAGGACGCAGCTTTGAGAAAGCAATGTGGTGTTGAGACCATCCGGACTGAAAACGTGACCGAACCCAGTTAAAGCCTCTGTATAAACTTTTTTTTTTTTTTTTGCGGTACGCGGGCCTCTCACTGTTGTGGCCTCTCCCGTTGCGGAGCACAGGCTCCGGACGCGCAGGCTCAGCGGCCATGGCTCACGGGCCCAGCCGCTCCGCAGCATGTGGGATCTTCCCGGACCGGGGCACGAACCCGTGTGCCCTACATCGGCAGGCGGACTCTCAAATCACTGCGCCACCAGGGAAGCCCTGTATAAGCTGTTAAGATTCTGGCGGTCCGGTGCCAAGATTGCTCATTTTGCGGCCGCCAGAGACAAGCCTCCAAAGTAAGTTTCCTTGCTCATTAAAGCTGCCACTTACCGATCTGGAGTGGCAGTCTCTCCCCGCCCTCTGTGTACAGGGGCCAGGTTCAGATTTCACCCCGGGGTGGGGTGGGGGGATTCCCAGAATTGTGAACCAACACCTGCTTTTCTTTCAGGGTTAGCAATCTTTTTTTTTTTTTTTTTTTTTTTTTTTTTT
>NW_006770909.1:3719635-3731885 GCF_000442215.2 Lipotes vexillifer
GTACGCGGGCTTCTCACTGTTGTGGCCTCTCCCGCTGCGTAGCACAGGCTCCGGACGCGCAGGCCCAGCGGCCACGGCCCACGGCCCCAGCCGCTCCGCGGCACGCGGGATCCTCCCGGACCGGGGCACGAACCCGCGTCCCCTGCATCGGCAGGCGGACTCTCAACCACCGCGCCACCAGGGAAGCCCTAGCAATCTTTTTGATAGTTTTTGCAATCTAAATGCCAGTTGGGAGATTTAAATGTATTGACCTACGCTAACTTAGCCGCGAAATTTGCATCAGGGTCACTGTTTTCCTACAGAACTTGGAGAAGTTTCTGGTTTTGGCCTGAACAGACATTAGGCTGAACAGCACATGCTAGTGAATTAGATCTTCTGCCCAAGGTGTGAATTAAGAGCAGGACTGGCTGCCGGGGAGACAACCGCCATCTACCCACCCCCCAGCCCTTGCCCAAAATAACAGAAGTGAGAGGCTGAACGAAGTAGCCGTGTTGCCTGCCTTGTGATTTATTTCTTAGTATTCACTGGTATTTTGCATGATTTATATTTCTATACATATAGCATATTTTCCCATGTCTATAAAGCTTTAGGAAGTGCCCTGGTGAATATGTGAATAAACTCTGCTTAGTCGGTTAGGTCCCCAGATGCCCTGGGACGCCTTGGGGGTGAGCGAATGGTGAGGAATTCAACCAGAACTGTTTGTGTGGCCATGCCCTTCCACTGAGACTGTTTGCACGCCTTTTTCTTTAGCTAGGATAATCGTCTCATTTTCCCTTATATACTGTTGGTTTTCCGTAAGGCAAATTCATAGAAGTGAAACATTCCTGGTTATTTTAACGTAAGGATGTGGATGATACAGATCAACTTAGATCACTGCTCAGTTCTCTTTGGCCAGAACAACTGCTTAATTTATTCTTCTTCCTCCAAGCAGAGTGCCAACCAGAGTGTCTCAAATCATTGGAGATGAAAGAATTCATGCTGGTTTTTAGACCTTTGGATATTTCACATATTGAAAGCTCTGATAAGACTTTCATCATTCATCAAAGGGAAAAGGCGATAAATTCAGGTTTAGCCTTCTGGCCTCCAAACTCAGAAATAGTTCAGGGTGTCTATGTCCTGTCTCTTTTTCAGTGAGTCTTAAATGTAGAGGGAGAGAAACTTAAGAGTTGAGTTTGTCAGATGAGGATTCAGTGATCGCAACCACAGCATGAAGTTTTCTGTTATGATTCCCATTTTGTGAGTGGGCAAATGGAGGCACACAAAGATCAAGAAATTTGTCCTAACTTCAGAAAGCTAGAGAATGGTGCAGCCAGTGGTCAAATTCTTATCTGTCTCCTTGCCTGGTGGCAGGAAGAAGCATAGGCACCTGGTTATATTCTTCCAGTGTTTTAACTGTGATTTTCTCACCATTTAGTGCATCATGATAGCAAGATACTGAGTCATGACCAACACTGCCATGGAATAAAGTAAGAGAGGCATGAGTTGTTTCTTGAAACTTTTGTTTCATTTATGTAATATAAACACACATATTCATGCACACTGTTTTGTGATATGAACTGTCTCTGTTTCTTCCTGTGATCCTACTCAGAAATGAAACTAATTAAACTGCCAAACTACTCTCTTTTGGGGATTCTTTGTTATTCTATAAAGACTCCAGTTTATGGGTTTGAGAAACATTGTTTTGAGGCAAAGCAATTGCATTATGAGTTTTTTTCCTCCAAGTGCAGAGATTAATAGAACTATTAACTCATGTAATTCTGCACTGTAATATTCTGAAATTCGCCAGTGTGAATCTGCAAAAGACAGCTCTACCTCACTATTAACAGTATTTATAATTTACTTTAAAATACTTCCGCATAGACAATGTGGTGAGTTTATATATGTGGACATGTGCATATGTACGGTGAGGGGAGGTTTGTTAACTTAAGAAGTTAACGCTGGTGGTACTCTAACTGTGAATGCTCATCTCAGAGATGGTGGATCCGCCCTTGAAAGAATCTAAGCCAGTGACTTCCAACCCTGGCTGTACATTAGCCTCTGAGACTTTTATAAAGAATTTAATAGGTATAATATTTTATTTTTAAAATTATCATACAGTAAGATTGACCTTTTCCTTTGTTGTTGTTGTATAGTTCTATGAGTGTTAATACATGGACAGATTTGTATACAACTCTCACAATCAGAACATAGAAGAGTTTCTTCACACAAAAAACTCCCTTGTGTGTATTACGACCCCTTCAGGGTCCAGTGCCAATCTTGATTTGTTGAGAGGTTTTTAAAAAATACCAATGCATAGGCTCTGCCCTCAGAGTTTCTGATTAAATTAGAGTGGGGTTGGTATTGGGGTCTTTATTTAAAAGTTTCTTCGGTGGCTCTAATGTGCTTCCAGGGCTGAGAATCTGGTGCCCTCATCAGCCCACACTCCCGCGGCTGCTATCACAAGATCTTCTACTCACTTCAGCTCAAATCTGCAGTATGTGTTTAGTTGGGATCATGGATATTAAAGACTTTTTTTTTTCATTGTAGAAATGAATGGTGCTCAAAATATGTGAGTGACCTGGAAGAAGTCTTGCCCAGGCACCTCCCCCCACCCCCCGCAGAGAGGACTGGGCACCTGGTGAGCCCATCACCCATTGCAGAAGGCCATGGGCCTCGTCAAGGAAGATTGTCAGGTGCAGGATCTGACCAGACGTTTAGCTGAATTCTGTCCCTAGAGTATTATAGGATGTGCATGAGGAAATCCTTTATGCCTCATGGCTGTCTAGAGTGCCTAGAAGGATAGGTATCTGTGATTTCACTGAGACTTCAGAGAAGTTTGATGTCTGTCTCTGCTTACCTCTAAATGTTTGCTTTGCAAATTTGGTCAGAGACTTGATTTCTTTGTAATTTACCATCCGATAGAGAGATGTTGGGGGAAAACATTACGCTTTCCAACTTCTAACTTTTAAAGCAGTAGTTCTCAGTCTTAGCTGTACATTAGAAATGCCTGGGGAAATTTTAAATCCTGATACCGAGACTACAGCCTACTACAATTAATTCAGAGTCTCTGGGAGTGGGATCCAGGTATCACTATTGATACTTTTGAAATTCCTCAGATACGTAGCTAAGGCTGAGAACCACTGTATTAGAGGCCACTGATATCTGGCAAAAATAATCTAATAATTTTGAACAAATAAATTGGCTTAAATTTATTCAACTCATTAAGTTGAACTCCGTCCTCCCTCACCTGCACATCTGGGCCTGGCTTCCAGCTGAGCAACTGGCTGGATGCTTATTTATACCGTGTAGCTGCACATTGCCTTCACCACTGGCCTCTCTGCTTGGAGCCATAAACACCCTTAGAAGATGTATTAGTTGTCTACTATTGAGTAACCATTTACTCCAAAACCTAAAATGATAAACATTTATTATTTTGTAGTTTGTGTGAGCCAGGCATCTAGGAATGACTTATCTGGGTAGTTCTGGCTCAAGGTTTCTAGTGAGCTTACAATCAAGTTGTAATCTGAAGGCTTGACAGGGGCTGGAGGGTCCACTCTAAACTCACTCATGTGGCTGTTGCCAAGAGGCCTCAATTTCTTGCCACGTGGGCATAGGTCTCAACATAAGGCTGTCTGAATACCCTCATGACATGGTAGCTGGCTTCTAAGAGATGGCACAGAGGAAGCTGCATTGTCTTTTTTCACCAAATTTCTGAGTCACACACCATCAACCCCCTTTAATTTTATTTGCTAGAAGCCAGTACCTAAGTCTAGCCCACTATCAAGGGAAGGGAAACTAGACTCCACCTTTTGAAGGAAAACTGTCAGATCTTGTGGACAAATCTTAAAACCACCACAGCAGATAATTGGATAGGGCTAAGGGAATATAAAATGTGCTTACATTGCCTTTATGAAAAGAAAGTCGAATTCCACTAGGATGCATCAACTTAACAGTAATCAGACACCTACAAAATGCAAAAAACTCTCGGAGTTGAGATCACAAATTTCATGATTGTTAATGTATTAATGGGCAGCCACGGCAATTGCTTCCCATACCTTAAGTCTTAAGAAGGAGAAAGAACACACCAGACCAAAAGAAGTCATCTCATCTTGCTCAAACCCTGGTTTTACAGTGAATCAGTTCTTTAAGAGACATGTACTTTATGGGGAGTGCTATGCATGTTGTTAACAGATAAACAGAAATGACGTTTAATTTCAAGCTCCATTAGTGAGAACAAGGGAATATAGTGAGAATGGTGAGAACAAGGTCAGCCAAGATGGTAAAGGACAAAAGTACTTCATTTCCAATCACTTACAATAGTGTACAAAGGCAGCAGCTAGGATAATGTTGAGTGCTTGCCAACTTAAAATAGAAGGGATTATAGGAAAGAACTAGAAAGCCTTGATACCAGAAGATCTCAAAATGCTCTGTTTTCTATTGAAATTGTTTTTACAGCAAGCATTTGGATCATCTAGACTAGATGTCTACAGTCTATAGGCTGAATCTGGCCTGCTGTTTATGTAAATAAAGTTGTTTTGGAACACAGCCATGCTCATTCCTTTACGCATTCACTCTGGCTGTTTTCACAGTACAGCAGCAAAGCTGAGTAGTTGCAAAAGAGGTTCTATGGCCCACAACACCAAAAGATTTACTATTTGGCCCTTTACAGAAAAAGTTTGCCAATCTTATAGACTCAAGATGGGGATATATGAGCATTATTAACTTCATTACAATAATCCCAAAGCTTCTATGATAGATTCTCTGGGCTTAGAGACAGATCTAAGAGAAAAAATGATGATCAAAAGACTGGCAAAAAGCATGCCATCATTTATTAAAACTTGCTACATTTAGGGCAATATGACTAAAAGTTAATGAGAGTATTTCCTCTCATCCCATAAGTAAAAATGTAATCTGGAAGAAAGTCAGTACTCTTTAGTATGTAATTGATAGAAAAGAACCTTAAACTAGTTTCATGAAAAAGAGGGAGAGACATTTATTGGCAAATAAAATTAAAGGGAGTCAGAACCTGGGAATTTGAACACCATTCTTCTCTTTCTTTATGATTCTGTCTCTCTCCGTTTCCCACCTTTCCTGCGCTCCCCCCTACACCCCAATCCTGTTCCTCTTTCTCTGTTGGCTTCAGTTTTTCTGCTGCAACTGAGTTTTCTCCATGTCATAAGTAGTGTGACTCCTGGAAGCTCCAAATATATGATTCCTGTCATCACTAGAGCAGCCAAGAGATCATTTCTCTTATCTAACCTCAGTATAGAAATCCCAGAAGATGAGGTACAATGATTGGTTTGGGGCCCACTCCAGTGGTTACAGGGTTAAGCCTTTCTACAGATGAAGAACAGAAGAGGAAATGGTGTGAAGACAAAACGACAAGCAGTGGATGGACACAGCCTACTCCGTAGTACCAACTGGCCCTGCCGTAATAGTTAGTGACAAGACCCAAGGATATTCTAAGAGGATATTCCATCTCTTCATTGGCTTAGGCATGGCTCTTGTAAATCATAATTATTTAATATATTCTGATTTGAAAACCTCTCTAGGTTTCACAACTCCATTCACTTGTTTCTCAAGAAATTCTTTATTCTTCATGCTATACTTGATGCTTCATAGAAGATAGACATACAATGTTACGTTTTCCTTTGACCATATCTTTCTCAGGGCAAATAATTCCAATTTCTTGGTTCTTCCTCAAGACCCTATGGCTGAGAGTTCACTCATTTTTGTTTGTTGTTGTTGTTGTTGTTGTTTTTTTTACTTCTGTAACATTTGTTTTTGCCAAAGTTAAAACACATCTTCTTAATATATGAAACTCAGAATGTGACAGTGGGTAATGATCCATACGACCCTGGCTATATTTAGAATTAACATTGGAATCAGATTCGCCTGGGAAGAAATCCTAGCTCTGTGACTTACGTGTTGTATGATCTTTAAATAATACTCTCATTTCATAAATGAGGATTGTAAGATTTCATTTAGTAAATATTTATTGAAGTGCTTGGGGTATCAACAATGAACAAGAGAAGTAAGTTCTCTACCCTCACAGAACATGTATGTCAAGGAGAGTATAGACACATTGATAGGCTATTTCCATATACTGTGGGAGGTACTGTGATATGAAACACAGGATGCTATAAGGGGACATAGAAAAGATATTCAGCCTAGACGGGGGTGGGGGTGAGAAGTAGACACTTCCCAGAATTGGTATTAAGGTGAGACCTAAAGCAATGAGCCAGGGAAAGGAGGGGAGAGGGAATAGTGATTGAACAGTGTGTGGGGGTAGCAAATTTATCATAATAGAGGAGAGCATGGTGGTTTCAAGGAACTGAACGCTAGTCAAGTATTAGTCAGGAATCTTCAGGTGGTGAGTGGCAGAAATGGCATTTCCAACTGGCTCAACTGAGAAAGTAGAATTTACTGGCTCGTTAGTCAACCTGTGGGTCTACTTGGCTGGCGTCAGGGATGGCAAGATACAAAGACTAAAAAAAATGACACAGTTCTCTTCATCTCTGCCCCTGCCTTTTGCTTGTCTTTGCAGGTGAGGTTTATTCTCTACTTCTGTAGATTATTTTCTCCACACAACTGAGGAAATAGATACCAAGTGATGTGAATTTACAAACGGTAGCTTTGCTATTGAAAAGGAAGGAGAGGTGCTATTTTCCATTTGCTCCAGGCTGCAAAGATGTCAGTAGTTGTGCAGGGTCTGAGGTTTACCTTACAAGCTAACAAGTTAGCCTGCCATAGTTACATGGATGCTGGTAGAAGACTCTAGACTGCTGGCTCAAAGACATGTAATTCTCATGGCACAGCGGGGCAACGTGTGAGCTTACTGTTCACATCAGTTCCCCCTTGGTCCCCTAGCATCATGGGGACGATGTGGAGCATCCCAGGTAGATGTTGCACCCACAGTGGGCTTGTGTCACCCCTAAGGATCTCTGATCTTAAGAAACTTTCGATCTTAGAGAGGGACTGCTAGCAAACCTGCTCAAATTTCACCCTGTGGGGAGACATTATCTTTATTATTCTAGCCAGGGAACAAAAATGTCCTCTGACCCACAGGGAGTTACTGTCTCTAACGTCTGGCTGTTTGATAGGCAAATATCCTTGAAAAGATAGTCCAGGATAAAAGCTGTCACAGGATGTGTAGGAACACCATGGAGAATTGCCCTCCAACCAAAATCCCAGGGAAGGAATTGAATTGGTGTGTCTTGGGTCACGTGCCCATCTTGGATCAAGCACTTTGTCCCAGGATATTGGGTAATATTATTGGCTCTGGTCAAAATCAACTTCCCACCCAAAGACAGGAGTCAAGGCTGGTTACTAAGACAATGGTGCTTGACAAAGATGAGTCATATTTATTATGATTCAGAATTAGAGTACAAATTATAAGGCTGAAGAAGTAAGATGGGTTATGAAGAACTATGTAGTCATATTAAGGAGTTTGGAACTTTTCCTATGTGCAATAGGGATTTATTAAATAATTTTATAATGGGGGGGTAGTGTTAGTGTTATCTTTAGAAATATCACACTAGCACGGATTTTAGGGATAGGAGAAGGTAAATGAGGAGACAAGTTAGGGGACTATTACAATAGTCCGGGTAATAGATAACAAGGACCTGAGCCAGGACAGTAGGGATGAAAAAAATGGGCAAATGTAAAGATATTTTGGTAGCATCAATAGGGAGAGAGGACAGAATCAAGGACAAACTTTACTTCTGTTTTGGGAAACTTAAGTGAATTGAGATTCAGAACCTAGAAAGAGAAGTAAGTTTTAGGAAGGAAAGAAGGCAAATTCAACTTTGAAAATTATAAATTTAAGGTAGGACGGGTCATAGAAAGCTTGGGTTGAGGAGATGGATTGGGAGACATGTCCAAGACATGACAGAGAAGTAGGCTAGATAGAGAAAAGACTCCAGGACAAAAGCTGAAAAACACTGATATTTTAGGGGCAGGCAGAAGAAGAGATACCTGAGAAAGAAAAAAGTTGGGAATGAGTCAGGATGGTTAGAAGAAAACTAAGAATAGATAGTAGAAGGGAAGCCAAAAGAAGATAATTCAAGAGTAGAAATTGACCTTTTTTTTTTTTTTAAATGCTGTGCAACATGCCATACGACAATGTACCACAAGGTAATGAGAATTAAAAACAAAACAAAGAACTCAAAGCTTCAGGAAATCAAAATTCTTTGGTTGTAAGATAAGAAAGGAATTCCATCAAACTTAAAGAAGCACTGAGGGGATAAAGTGGGTCCTTTTTTCACATTTCTCACACCATGAAGGCATTCAGTAAGCGTCCATCATTTTCCTTTATAACAGTGAGTCACTGTGACCTCCACGTGGCTCAGATTATACTCTTACTCCTAGATCTTACTCAATCACTCATAAATATCCAGTCATTACATCTGTACTAATACAGCATTTTTGTGCTCCACTGGACTTGGCCTTAAAAAAAGTACTTTTTTTCCCCTTCTGATTATGTCACTGGTACCAAATCCTTTGACATAACGGGTTGCACCAAAAGTCATAGATTAATTGGCAAGGTAAATACAAGTGACATTTTATTTCTGCTCATCTCATTAATGTAGATCAGTTCTGGGTGATTAGTTCTCTTCCACACATTAGGATAAAACAGCCCTATAACTTCGTGCCATACAGAGTAGAATGGTTTGTGATTGTTCTGTTTGCTTTCCCAGGGAGGATTCAGTAGTTTTTTTTGTTTTTTTTGTGTGTTTGCACATGACACTTTCTTACATTTCTCTTTTTTCTTCCTCCAGAACTAGCTCAAATAAAATAAAAATTCTTAGCTCTTCCTTTAGAAAAGGGGGGGGGGAACTCATGTGCCAATCCAAGTCGAGAAAGATTGGGAAAGGCATTTTATAATTCATTAATATACATTGGTTACCCTTAAAATTTTTTCCTTTTATGAAAAAGAACTGAATAATGTTACAGGATCAGAAACGAATAAAAAATCACATACTTTCAAAGATTTGTCACTTGCTTTTTATAGCTTTATTGACTATGACCAAGTTTCAAATAATTAAATACTGCAATTGGGACATTAAAAATACAAACTAATTTACCAAAATAATTGTATTCTGAATATTATGTACAATATTATACATTTTACATTACATAAAGGGTTTTATACATAAAGGTAAGATTTGATTCATGATTACGAAAACCCAAAATACATTTGAACAAAACATTCCTATGCATACATACATAATCACTCAACTGGGATAATCAAAACCATACATGAGTGTGGTTATTAAAAAATAAAATTACATTCATACGATAATGGTAGAAATTGAAATCTGTTTTTATTGATTTGAAAGTACTATTATAAAACCACACACATAAGAATGATATAACGTAATTCTATTTAGTTAAAAATCTTTATACTGGAGACTGCAATATGTCTCTATCCCATGGGAAATTTTTGATTTTTAATATTTTTATTTTAAGGGACTTGTATAATTCATAATCATTAAAAGTCTATCCATGGGCCTAAAGCAGACCCATTCCCAGCACAGAGAAAAGTCACGAGGGTCAACCATACCACCATGTGTATTTCACCATATCATTATTGAAAAATACCCTATTCAGTTGTACAATTTGATATGTCTTCATATTCATGCTTGTCATCAGTGATTACATACAGAGGCACAGAGCTCATAGGGGAAACATATATTACTGTGGAGAATTAGATACTAAAACAAAGCTATCACTGGGTGACTACAGAAAAAAAAAGGGGTGCTCACGTGGAAAACGCCACCCATACACACTAGTTATTAAACAAGGTGTCAGTCCTTCAAAAAGGTTAATACGCTGATGTGTCATACCTTGTTTGAATCCTGAAATAATCTAAGTCCAGAATACTGTCAAGTGAGTTTTAGTTCTATCTCACATTTAAATTTAATTCCTCTCAAGAGGAAGAGCTGTGATTTTAAGCCAAACATTTTTTCTAACTGATCTGAAAAGCCTGAAAAAAATGTCTTTATAACAAAAACATCTTTCTAACTGTATGTCACTCTGTCCATGAATCTTATGCTGGAGATACACAGACTGGTGAAAGTTCTATCAGAACTATGCATAAGAACCTCGGAAAGGCAGCAATTAGTAAACTGGCCATTCTCCTTATGTCTGTACAGCATATTTCAGTATTCTCTATCCTGCATTTCATCAAAGGCAAACAACAGAATGCTTGGAACGTAAAGGACAGAGAAGGAACAAGATGAAACATAATGTCTTCTCCAACATCACATAATCTATGAAAAATGAGATTCAGAGCCTAAGGTCTGCTTTATTGTTTTTCTTCTCATTCATGTTTTGCTTGAATATAAAAAGAAGCTCTAACCTAGGTTAACAAAATATATTCATATAAATGTATGAGCATTTCTAATACAAAAGTTAAAAAGTCTAAATTCTTAATTTTTGTAGTTAAATATCCTAGAGTTCAGTAGGCAGATTTATTTTTGAGCAGCTTGAAAAGAATCCGTCGGCTGAGCTCTGTCTGTGAAATCGGACACGGCTACATTTCAGCTCTTTGCCGAGATTTCTCAGCAGCAGCGGCTCCGTCCTCCTCCTCCTCCTCTTCCTCGTAGTGCTCCTCTCGGCCTTTGGGGTGGTTGTCATCTCGAACTTCTTGCTCTTCTCCATCATTGTTTTTCTCATCGGCCTTGAAGTTAAAAAGAAAAAAAAAGGAAAACTAAGAGAGAGGGCACAGAGTTAGTGGTATAAATAATTCCCTCTAAAAAAAAACACCCCAAAAAACCAGTATGAAGTTATTCATTTTTGGAGGAAGAAAACAAGTGAAGAAAAATGTTCCAACAGGCGAGAGTGCTACAGTCTTTTCTAATCTTCAGGTTGTCACAAATTTTCCTAGTTCTAGGTTGGCCTGTTAAACTCTACGGCACCTTAGATGTACCCACTGGTATCTTTCCAACTGTACATATGTGTCTCCCATACTTGCGCACACAGGCACACAAGCGCAATAGAAATAGGTAGACCCTACGCGTACATTTTCATCATTTTCACCATAGGTCTCTTCAGCATTATGCTCCAATTCCCTTTTTTTCTCCTCAGTCAAATCTTCCTGAACCTAAAACAAACCAGAGACATCAGGTGACACCTTGATCATTTCAACACTTGCAACAACATGTTTTGATTTCCCAAAAGTTCATTCAAAGCAGCAGAGACAAAATCAAACTAAAAATAAATCTGAAAAGAAAGTCAGAGATTTGACTGGTCTATTAGCCATGAAGAAATGTATACTACACCTACTACAAAAAAATCAACGTGATTCAGAATCTAGGACCTTTGTGTTTTGAGTTTCTGATTTGTTTAACACTCCAAGTATAACACCTGAAGAAATTCACCTTATAAAATTAAATGGGAGAACTGTTGGAAGTCTGAAGGCTCTGACAGAATGTAAGTTTTTCTGAAGACAGGAACCATCTGTCTTACTCAACTAACTGCCTTCAATGCCTAGATGCATACTTGGCACACTGCAATTGCTTAATAAATACTGTTGAATGAAATGAGTCAATGAATGAATCAATGAATCAATGCAAAATATAGCTGCTCTGTAAAGGCACAGAAATCAGGCACCACTACCTATATATAATGTAGTAGAAAACTGAGGAGAACCTGTGTATATATGTTTCTATAATTAAGAATAAACTTCTCTGGCTAAAATATCTAGAACACAAAATATAATCATTTCAATTTCTTCATAAAATAGTTATTAAGCTACCTCAAATCCCTACATCTCTTTAGTGTTCTAACACATTTCTGTTTTAAGTAATTTTCTTCATGTATGCTACTACTATTATGTGTCATTGATTCCAATTGTTTTTTTTTTCAAAATGCAAATCAAAGAAAGAATCCAAATGTTTTTGCTAAATAATCTCTATTTAATGATCACATTCCACACAAATAGAGGGTAAAATATTTTCTAACTTAACGATTCTGAAAACTATACATATGCCAAAAGATTTAAGTCATTTGAATACATTTCAAAAAATCGCTGACTGCCAATTAAACATAATGCAATGTCCAGGTACCAGAAAGAACCCTGATCTCTCTGAGGAGAGTGGCATAAAAGTAAGTCTTCTTGAATAACACACAAAATTACCTAATTTTGGGGGGCGGGGTGTATGTGTGATAAATATCCCAGAAATGGGCAAGGGGAGGAAAGTATGCAGGTGTTATAATTAAGGAACGACTAATTAAGGGCCGCCTCAAGGTGTCCAGCCCAGGTTCA
>NW_006770909.1:3732092-3740480 GCF_000442215.2 Lipotes vexillifer
AGCAGGATGAACTGCAACCCACCAGACTCACTTTGGAGGGACCCTGGCCTGTTAGGAGCTTACAAAGATGACCCTTCAAAGATGCCCTAACAGAGCCCAGCCTTCACGAACCTCTTCTAACCAGTCAATTGTTGGCTGGACTCTCAGCCCCTACACCACGCTGGCACCAAATAAATACATTGTGGGGACAGGTATAGAGTATACTTTGTATTCATGTGTCCTGGTAGAGCGAGCTATAAAGAAGACACCTCTGTCTTACCTGCAGTTTCTATCAGTGGCCAATGACATCTCTTCTGCCCTTAGTCATGGAATCTCATCACAGCATTTCCCAGGACATTGTAACGAAAACAGTGAAGCACTTATTTCAGACTATATTAAGGTCTCACTAATTGAAAACTGCTGAAGTGTCCCCAGTCAATTTCCGTGAACAGACCTGTCTTCTACAGCCTTAATAAGGAAATTTACTAGTGAACACTAAACATGCTTTAGTTGGGGTTGGGAGGGAACTGCCTTGAAACTGTGGTATGGTGAAAAGGACCAGTGTTGGCAAACTTTTGCTGCAAAGGGCCAGAGAGTAAATATCCAGACTTTCTTGGCCATAAGGTCTCTAGCAACTACCCAACTCCAGTGCAGCAGCAGCCTTAGACAACATGTACACCAAAAGGCATGGCTTGTGTTCCAATAAGGCTTCACTTATAAAATAGGCCCAGGCCTGTAGTCTGCCAACCCCCTAACGCAGACCGTGGGGTCAGACAGACCTGTGTTAAAACCTTCGCTCCTCAACTCTCCAGGTTGTATGAACAATAAGGTCACTTGTTTTTACTGTGAAGATTTTCAGGCACACACAAATAAAGACAGTAATTCAATAAACTCCGTACAGCCATCACCAAGGCTCAAAGGTTACCTCAGGGTTGCCACACTTGCATCACCTATCACTTTTCTTTATTTTCTGATGAATTATTCTTAAAATCCTAGATAGCGTGTAATTTCACCCCTACTCATCTCGGAATGTATTTCTAAACACACTGGATTTTTCTTATATAACCATAATGCCATTATCACGTCTGATAAATAATTCCATGGTATCGTCTAGTGTCTGGTCCTTACTTACATTTTCCTGATTGTCTTAAATATGTCTATTTATAGTTGGTTTGTTCTAATCATGATTCAAACAAAGGCCACATCTAACACCATTTCCACTCCCCTCTTTTTCCCTTAATGCTATCTTGAATTGTTGTCCAGTAAAATGACCCACATTCTGGATTTATTTGCTTCTTTAAGGTATCACTTAACTCATTTTTTGAGCCTCCACATTTCTTATAAAAGGAAGTTAGCTTAAAGGCTTGAATGAATTCAGATTCAATTTGCAAAACAAGGACTTTTCAGAGGTGATGCTGTAGATTTCATATTTTCATCACATCAGGAGGCATATAATGCTTGTCCCACTTTTAGTGAAGCTAAGGTTGGCCAGTGAGCTCAGATAGCTACAGCCTGATCCCTCCATGGTAAAATCCCCTGACCTCCATCTATCTGGTGATATCATCCATTGATAACTGCTCTTAAATCAACTGTTTTAATTAGGGGTTACAAAACTGGTGACTTTCTAATTCCATAATTCCTTCTGTATTGACTAACTTCTCTAAAGAAAAACTTGCCCATATCAGCTATTTAGTTACTGTGCTTAGTATATTTAATCATCGTAGCTTTTAAAAGCAGACCTGGGTAGGATCTAATCATGGTTCTAACAATAACAAGCTGTGTGACCTCTGAAAACTTACCTAACCTCTCTGAAGCTCTAATGTCTTATCTGTCAAAGAAAGGGTTAGATAAAAAGCAGTGATTTTTAATTTTCTCTGTGTGTGTGTGTGTGTGTGTATGTGTGTGAGACGGGTAGGGGGAGTCATGAACCCTTTTAACGCTTTGGTTAGGAAATCTTTAGTAAATGGGCATAGGTATACCTAATTTTGCATGGAAGTTTCAGGAGGTTCAGACTTTCCAAAGTCTAGCTACAGACCTGACCTGTCATAGGCCTGCTTCTCTAAACAGTGTGCTCCTGAAACATCAGCATCAGCTGGGGGGCTTGTGAAAAACCCCAACTCCTGCACCCCACACAGACAGGATCAAAATCTCGAAGGGTAAGGTCTGATCCAGGAATCTGTACTTTTTACACACTTTCCAAGGTGATTCTTAGCCACAGCAAAGCCTGAGAGCCATTCGCTTGAGTGACAATGAATGTCTCTGGCTAGAGAGATAAACACCTGTTTATGAGTTCTGTCTTCTCTTCTCTTGCGATCTTTTGTAGGAAATTTAGGTTGTTGACCAGTTGTCAATATAATCTGAGGTGGGAACCACTGATTTAAATTACTTTTTAATTTAGGGATTGCACAAAAGACAATTTTGTAGATTTTCAAATTTATAAATGTACCTTTTCTATTCTAGTAATATATTCTTCATGTTTGGGGCAAAAGTAATTCAAATCCATCTTAAAGGCACTGCTGAAATGGGACAAAGTGATATGGAGTTTCTCATTTTAAAATATGCTTACACTAATAACCAGAAGCCAAATGTGACTCTTTTACAATGTAGACATGCCAATTATGTCTTCCACACTTGACCCCCTTTACTATCCTGCTAAAGCCGACGCAAACATTTTGTTAAGTATCTCCCTACACTGCTCCTCATTACTCATTACTGAAATCTAATGTTTTAGGCATTTCAGCAATGGTCCCTATGTGATGTGGCAAAGTTTAATAAATAGCAAAAACTAAACAAGATAAAACAGATCTTCTGAATCTGAAATGGGCTTTGGCTAGCTACCCAGTCCCCGTATGTATTCACACCTTTCTCTGATGCATCGAAGATGTTACGGGATGAGCAAGGAACCAGAAGGCTGCACCTTAAGTAGTCAAGAATCCTGGAATCCAAAGAAGTGTATGGGATGTGACAATGGAAGGGCCTTCCAAAAATGTCCACTATGGTGGTGAACACCCCTGCTTACCGGCGAATATTTAAGAGGAGAGTTTCTGCTATCTGGACAGCTTCTTGATGTGGTGATTCACAGGCTGACATACCACTAAAGGGAGCCAGGTAACCCTGTACCTGCTCTTACGTGAGTGTTCAGATCAATCTGTTTTCAGTTAGACGGGAGAAACTGAGCACTCGGGTTTTTCAAAGTAGTCATTTAGTCTCTATATATTTTTAAACATTTAAATAATTTAGGGAGAGGGGGAAGATGGCGGGGAGGGGGGAAGATGGTGGAAGAGTAAGACGCGGAGATCACCTTCCTCCCCACAGATACATCAGAAATACATCTACACGTGGAAAAACTCCTACAGAACACCTACTGAAGGCTGGCAGAAGACCTCAGACCTCCCAAAAGGCAAGAAACTCCCCATGTACCTGGCCGTGTGGATGAAAGGCTCTTGGTGCTGCAGCCAGGAGTCAGTGCTGTGCCTCTGAGGTGGGAGAGCCAACTTCAGGACACTGGTCCACAAGAGACCTCCCAGCTCCACGGAATACCGAACGGTGAAAATCTCCCAGATATCTCCATCTCAACACCAACACCCAGCCTCACTCAACGACCAGCAAGCTACAGTGCTGGACACCCTATGCCAAACAACTAGCAAGACAGGAACACAACACCACCCATTAGCAGAGAGTCTGCCTAAAATCATAGTAATAAGTCCACAGACACCCCAAAACACCCCAAACACAGTAAGATAAGCAAACACCCCAAACACACCCCAAAACACACCACCAGACGTGGACCTGCCCACCAGAAAGACAAGACCCAGCCTCATCCACCAGAACACAGGCACTAGTCCCCTCCACCAAGAAGCCTACACAACCCACTGAACCAACCTTAGCCACTGGGGACAGACACCAAAAACAATAAGGAGCAGGATAAAAACCCACCAGACCTAACAAATGAAGAGGAAATAGGCAGTCTACCTGAAAAAGAGTTCAGAATAATGATAGTAAAGATGATCCAAAATCTTGGAAATAGAATGGACAAAATGCAAGAAGCAGTTAACAAGGACCTAGAAGAAATAAAGATGAAACAGACAATGATGAACAACACAATAAATGAAATGAAAAATACTCTAGATGGGATCAATAGCAGAATAAATGAGGCAGAAGAACGGATAAGTGACCTGGAAGATAAAATAGTGGAAATAACTACTGCAGAGCAGAATAAAGAAAAAAGAATGAAAAGAACTGAGGACAGTCTCAGAGACCTCTGGGACAACATTAAACGCACCAACATTCGAATTATAGGGGTTCCAGAAGAAGAAGAGAAAAAGAAAGGGACTGAGAAAATATTTGAAGAGATTATAGTTGAAAACTTCCCTAATATGGGAAAGGAAATCGTTAATCAAGTCCAGGAAGCACAGAGAGTCCCATACAGGATAAATTCAAGGAGAAATACGCCAAGACACATATTAATCAAACTGTCAAAAACTAAATACAAAGAAAGCATATTAAAAGCAGCAAGGGAAAAACAACAAATAACACACAAGGGAATCCCCATAAGGTTAACAGCTGATCTCTCAGCAGAAACTCTACAAGCCAGAAGGGAGTGGCAGGACATACTGAAAGTGATGAAGGAGAAAAACCTGCAACCAAGATTACTCTACCCAGCAAGGATCTCATTCAGATTTGATGGAGAAATTAAAACCTTTACAGACAAGCAAAAGCTGAGAGAGTTCAGCACCACCAAACCAGCTTTACAACAAATGCTAAAGGAACTTCTCTAGACAAAAACACAAGAGAAGGAAAAGTCCTATAATAACGAACCCAAAACAATTTAGAAAATGGGAATAGGAACATACATATCGATAATTACCTTAAATGTAAATGGACTAAATGCTCCCACCAAAAGACACAGATTGGCTGAATGGATACAAAAACAAGACCCATATATATGCTGTCTACAAGAGTGACCCATTTCAGACCTAGAGACATACAGACTGAAAGTGAGGGGATGGAAAAAGATATTCCACGCAAATGGAAATCAAAAGAAAGCTGGAATAGCAATTCTCATATCAGACAAAATAGATTTTAAAATAAAGCCTATTAGAAGAGACAAAGAAGGACACTACATAATGATCAAGGGATCGATCCAAGAAGAAGATATAACACTTGTAAATCTTTATGCACCCAACATAGGAGCACCTCAATACATAAGGCAAATACTAACAGCCATAGACGGGGGAATCGACAGTAACACATTCATAGTAGGGGACTTTAACACCCCACTTTCACCAATGGACAGATCATCCAAAATGAAAATAAATAAGGAAACACAAGCTTTAAATGATACATTAAACAAGATGGACTTAATTGATATTTATAGGACCCTCCATCCAAAAACCACAGAATACACATTTTTCTCAAGTGCTCATGGAACATTCTCCAGGATAGATCATATCTTGGGTCACAAATCAAGCCTTGGTAAATTTAAGAAAATTGAAATTGTATCAAGTATCTTTTCCGACCACAACGCCATGAGACTAGATATCAATTACAGGAAAAGATCTGTAAAAAATACAAACACATGGAGGCTAAACAATACACTACTTAATAACGAAGTGATCACTGAAGAAATCAAAGAGGAAATCAAAAAATACCTAGAAACAAATGACAATGGAGACACGACGACCCAAAACCTATGGGATGCAGCAAAAGCAGTTCTAAGAGGGAAGTTTATAGCAATACAATCCTACCTTAAGAAACAGGAAACATCTCGAATAAACAACCTAACCTTGCACCTAAAGCAATTAGAGAAAGAAGAACAAAAAAACCCCAAAGTTAGCAGAAGGAAAGAAATCATAAAGATCAGATCAGAAATAAATGAAAAAGAAATGAAGGAAACGATAGCAAAGATCAATAAAACTAAAAGCTGGTTCTTTGAGAAGATAAACAAAATTGATAAACCATTAGCCAGACTCATCAAGAAAAAAAGCAAGAAGACTCAAATCAATAGAATTAGAAATGAAAAAGGAGAAGTAACAACTGACACTGCAGAAATACAAAAGATCATGAGAGATTACTACAAGCAACTCTATGCCAGTAAAATGGACAACCTGGAAGAAATGGACAAATTCTTAGAAAGGCACAACCTGCCAAGACTGAATCAGGAAGAAATAGAAAATAGGAACAGACCAATCACAAGCACCGAAATTTAAACTGTGATTAAAAATCTTTGAAGAAATAATTTTAAAGCACACATAGTACTTTTTGGCAATGTCACAGTTTGTCTCGTTTGCTCATAAGGATATAAAAAATCTGTAAAGTAAGCAACATGAGGATGGGCTCACCATATGAATGTCTTTGACTCTAAGGATCCCAAACAGTAAACAGTGAATGTGTATTAATAGCCGTCTGTCTTTATGTCTCAGAAGGATAACACTGTTGCACTCAGATAAGAGAAGGCAGGGAGAATGCACACTTGTTTTGGGTCCTCTACTCTCAGAGTTCAATCAGTCTGATGGGCTGTACCTCTGAACAGGTATAACCCTGGCAAGATGCAACTCCTCCCTAGAAGCCAATGTGACAGAAGTCAGGCTGACTGTGGGCTGGAAGGGAGGGGACCCAATGGCAGCAACGGGCCTTACATCCCAGGGGTCAGCTGGGGCAGTGGAAGACTCTGAGGCTTAAGGAAGATAAGAATGATGCAAATCACACAGCGTTTTACGGTTTTCAGTGCTCACACACACAGCACTTGTAAACAACACGCTATGTGTTCTCACGTATTGCATCCCTCTTTGTTTTTCTTCTTTTGCTGCAGTCTGCCGAGAACTTCGTCTCTGTTACTAGTCCTTGCCTGGTATATGAAAGTGCTTCTCCCTCCTCAAGGGAAGAGCTGAGAACAATGGAAAGAGGTGGGAAAATCCAGTAACTAATCACCACAGGAACCACCAGAAAAATATAACACAGCCTAAGCAAGGGGCGCTTAGGGGCCAGAGGGGAAAGGTCAACCAGGGAAGAAGAGAGGCACGCTGGGCTTCCGCTGAGGGCTCACGTGGCAACCACACTAAATGAGAGGGCGTGGCGACCTGGAGCCTCTGTGCGAGGGTTAGGAAGTGGGGACGGGATGCCACAGCTAGGAGCTCTGGGCAGGAAACTAGGGGTCAGGCGCAGGGAGGGGGAAGGGCTCCAGTCAGTCAGCCCCCCTGAGGGAGGAGGGACAGCAGCCTGGGGAGCAGGTGCCCGGCGTCAGGCACCAGGCTCTGCCTGGTCACCATCCTCCTTCCCTCCCGCCTCTCTGCCTTTGTTTTCTTTCTCTCTTTGATCCCTCTTGGATCCCAGGATCTCTCTCTCCACCTTAACTGATAGAATATAGAAGTTTAAAAAAAATAATCAGTAAATACTGATTAAAATTTTATGTTTACCCTTCTGAATTTTTAAAAAGGAGCCAAGGTGAATCTCTTCTCTTTTAATCTCCCAAAGATTCCTGGCATCTGACATAATGAAACAAAGTAATATTAGTCTAGACCTCCTGTTACAAGAGAGGTCCAGATGAATATCTTTCTCTTGCCAAACATCTTAATATTCAAGCCTGCTGGGTTCTCTAATAACACAGCTCAGGGGCTTCATTAGGATGAACAGCAGGATGAGAAAAAGAAGAGAGAATAAGAAGATCAAGCCAGGTAGACTGTACAAGACTAGAGGTGTATGTTGCCAATGACTGCGAAGAATGAGATTTTCTGTTTTCCCGGTATAAACACAAATTTCAGCATCAGCTCTGAAAAGCTGATAAATGCAATCTAAACGAGGCGGCAGACCTAGTCAAGGGAACCATGCCCGTGAGTGCAGCAGCTCGTGCCTTCTGAGCAGGCTCTCAGGGGTTGGGGGGGTTTGTTCAGGCTGCCATTTGTCAGTCCTCTCCTGCCGTTCCCCTTAGGATCAGAGCCACACGTCTGCAAGAGGCCTGGCTGAGAAGTGCCTCTGAACCAGGGCTTTAATCTGCTGCTCCATTTGCTGGTCCAGAGAGAGACTGAACATGGGGCCTTGGCCTCCTCCGTATCATATTCCCAACAACTGAGCTTCAGCGGTCCATACAGTACCCCGCCGTGACCAACCAGCTACAACCAACAGTGTTCATCAGTCAATTACATGATTGTGGCACCAAGGTAGATGCTCTATAAACCTAATTAACAACGATATGCCAGAGGTTTACAGTAAGAAGCAAACTAAAATGAAATGTTAAGAAATCCCACCCAAGTGCATTTTACTCAACAGAGCTACTTACATATTTTTCCTTTTCTTCTTTGTTAAACTTGATTAAGATGCTAAATTCTCAGAAGGGCAGAGGCTAAAAGGAGAGGCTGTAAAATTTTTTAAGTGTCTGGGGGGGGCCCCGTGACACAGGCACCGTGGCCATGT
>NW_006770909.1:3740568-3745961 GCF_000442215.2 Lipotes vexillifer
GAAAGAGACAGGAGAAAATATTCTTACAAAGATCACATAAACATAAGTCCGCCATTTCTGGAAGGCCAAGTGTCTTCTCAATTCAAAATTTCTAGGGAAAACCAGAGGGGAGGATTTTATCACCCCATTTTTGTTATCTTCTAACCAAATGTCTCCATGGCCTTGGTCCGTTTCCCCTCGAAACCACCCTTCCTTACCCAGCCTATGGCTCTCTGAACCTTTCTACAGAAGGCCTCGCGGCCGAGGTTTGTTGCAGGTGAGCGTGAGGCCCCAAACAGTCTGGCCTCCTGCCCACCCTCTTCCTACCTCCTCTTCCCCCTCTTCCTGGTACTGGTCATCCACATTGTCCTCCTGCTGGTCTGGATTTCCTGCCATCTGTTGAAACAAAAGGGGAGGCTCAGGTTACCGAACACTGGAGGTGGGTTGTCCAGTCCTCTGGGACAAAGAACAGGCAGGCCACCATGAACAGTACACTTTCAATGCATCAGCGGCCAGGAAATAATGACTAACCATTCTCAACACAAAGCCCAGAATACCCATCACCCGCTCTCTCTGAGGGTGGGCATTTCACATGGTGACCCCCTAAAAAACCCAAAGAGGTGAACCTCCTGTCCATGAGGTTATGGCTACCCTTTTGCTTAAAACCAGGCATTTGTTAAAATACCCGAGTTAAAACCACCCTCCCTCGCGGCATCCGCTTACCACCAAATGCTCCTCCATTTCGGCATTCCCTTGCTTTTGGTGACTTTGTTTCTGCTCTTCATTTTCATCTGGCAAGTTTTCTTCCCTCACTTGCCCGGCTTCCTCAAATTCATCCTCCCCTTGATTATTAGGGTCGTCTGCTGGGTTTATATCCTCTACAGCTGCCCTCTGTAAAATTTTAATGAAAAGCAACCACCACTTCAAATTCCAGGATCAAGTTTAATTTCATTTGAAAGGCCAGACACTGGCAGAAAATGAAACTGTCCTTCACCAGATTGTTCAGATCTATCCTTGCCAAGACTCACAAGTATTCGTCCCACTGTCAAAAGATAAAGCCTCTGCTTTATGTGTCAGAGACTGATGCGTCAGAATTAAGTTCAAATAGCATTTCTTTCCTGCAAGCGATTCCAAAATAGTTCTCAAAACTCTAATTATCACAAGTAATATGAACATAACTAGATGACAAGAAAAACAGTTAATGAAAGCCAAAGGACCAGGTAGGAGAAATAATTAAAATGAGAGATTTAGATAGGCAAATAGTAACTTCTTTCACTGGTATGTTGATTTTTTGACAGACGAGTTATCCTTTGCAAAACCAGCTGTTACATGTAAGTGAGTGAAAAGCAGCTGAGGAGAGAGGAAGCCCACACCAGAAAGGACCCAAGAAGAGGACCCACGAGGAGACAAGAGGAGGCTAATTCACAAGTAGACGATCACGTTCTAGTGTGGATCACATTTCTTTTCTTTTTTTTTTTTTTTTTTGCGGTACACGGGCCTCTCACTGTTGTGGCCTCTCCCGTTGCGGAGCACAGGCTCTGGACGCGCAGGCTCAGCAGCCATGGCTCACGTGTCCCCTGTATCGGCAGGTGGACTCTCAACCACTGCGCCACCAGGGAAGCCCCCACATTTCTTTATAATGAACACTACCGTGAAGCTGAGAGAGGCTGCACTGGCAAGAGACAGGAGAAAAGGGACTGGGCTAACCCAGCCTCCGGCAATATATTTTGAAAAATACCTCCCCCTCCCTGCCCCACCTCTCAAGTAGTGGTTCTGTTATTGTGTTCAGTGAATGCCCTTCACATTATCAACTTTAGAATTATGTGGATGTCCCACTTATGCTCCCAAAGCACCTTTCAAAATAACACATGCCCTCATAAAGATTCATATCTTAGAGCCTGAGCCGGGCAGAAATGGCGATGCTTGCAAGAGCTTCCCTGATCACACCAGGGTCATCAATAGGGCACTTCACTGAAGCAGCAAATGCTTCCCAGAGACGGTGAAGCCTCAGAGTGAGATTTAGTTTCCAGACCACAAAATTCTACTTCAATTCACCTCAGAGCCTTGACCATGTGCAAGAGCTCGCTGCAGTCTCAGCTGATGTATTATCTGCACATCCCTGGCTATGTACTTTGTTCAAGAGCGAAACGACACTTTTCTTGGGAATATAGAGAGTGACAAATCACAACCTTCACACTAAACTCCAATTACTCCACAATCTTGTTATATGGATCACTTTTTGTATGTTATCAATAAACTATGTGGAAATATAGGAAAAATGTAACACATTTTCTTCAGAAGTACAAGATGTCTTTTGCAAAAGTACGTGAAAATGTACACATTAGTTCCAACTCTAACCAAGTAGTAAAAAACGTTTAATAGGCACGGTTGTTACGTTCAAAAAATAGTTAGATGATCAATTAAATCTCAGTAAAGCTGGACAAAAATGTTTTTACTTTAAAAATAAATGGATAAAGTATGAGACAGAGAGAGGGACAAGCAGGCTAATAATTTCTAATTAAGAGAAGGCAAGGTAGAAAGGCCAGCATTTCCCAGCGTGTTATCTAGAGCAAGTCAACTGATGAAAGGAGAGTAAAGAATTATGCAGTCAGGTAAGCAATCGAAACACACAGCGTTTCCCAAAGTCAGTGACTGGAATACCCAGCCTTCCTCTGTCCCCGCCATCGCTCTCAGGACGCTCTCAGGCGTTTGCACACTCGCTTTCTTGCTCTCTCAGGGACACTCTCTTGCTCTTTCACATCCTCTGGCTCTCTCACACTCTCCTGCTACCTATAGCTATGGCTCTTTCCTGAAAATATTTCAGGGCTAGGGTTCCCTGGAGCATACTCTGAGAAATGCCAATTCAGGGGCTGGTGGGTAAATGTGTTCTGCCACCTCTCAGTGCAAGTTATGTGCAAAAGCTGTTTCCATCAGGGCGGCTTCAAGCATCTGTCAGGAAGACCTTCTCAATGTTTATCGAGGAAGAATATGGACAGGCAGGGCCCACAGGATAGCACAGACTGAATTTTATTAACATTATGGTGGATTTCCTAGCAAAAGAAGACAGGAGAGCTAGGATTTTACACTGTGAAAATCACCTAGACATAAGCATAAGGACACACTCATTTGCAGGCAAGGCCAAGGCCACAGATCACCCAACTGAACTGGGAGTCTTGGTCCTTTTTGAGTAAACAAAAAACATTTCTGGTTACTATATCTCTACCTGCTAATATTCTAATTTTTCTATAGCATCATGGTGTCTGGGAAATTTTTTTCTTTCATTTCTCAAACCTCACAATCTTATCTGTGTATTTATTAAAACAGTCACTGGACTGTTGGGAGATTACAGAGAGTCACATGACACACATTCACACGCTGGCAGACTGCTCAACATGCTTCATAGTGGTTAATCTCCTTTCTCTGGTTCTCTCTGCAACTCCCACACTTGCTTTTCTTTTTCTTTTTTCTTTTTCATCTTTCAGAACTACTACATATTTCAATGCCTCTTTTTTGCTTTTCTATTTTAATTTGACTAATCTGGAAGTCCCAAGAGGGAAACTCCTTGGATGTTTTCCCAGAGCAACCTTTAACCCATTCTCATCACACACACACCCCATGGTTTACAGTTAACAACATTGCTCATATCATATAATTGTGTAAGCCACCTTCCTTCTGTGCTGATGAAATAACAGACATATCTGGAGCCAGAGTCACGGTGTCAGGTAAACCTTCACGTTTCCTTTCTACCTTGTGAGTTCCCACGTGTCACGACCGGAAGAGAGGACACTTACGTCTGCCTCGGATTCTGGGTCAGCTTCGTGGGGCCCTTGTTCTTGAAGCTCATGTCCATTCTCTGGGTCTTCTTCTGCCTCGTCTTGGTGCTGGTTGTCTCTCTCATAGGCTAGCAAATCAAAGGAACTAATATCAGCCCAAACAAACCAGACAGGATTCTTCCTTTAAAAGCAAAGCAAAGTCACCAGCGGGCTTTCCTGCAGACCACTTCACCCACTCTCTCCTCCTGCCAGGTTAGCTCAACATAAGGTGTATGTTTCAGCTTTTCTGGAAAAGTTATGCCCTTTCCCCAGGCCTCGTGTCTACAGAGACAGTGTGGGTAAGTGACACCATTCTAACTCTCCAAAAACAAATGTTTACAACAAAAGCAGCATTTTTCCCCCCATTATGCCAAAAACAACGATCAAAACTTTCTTGATAAGATAAAGCCCGGTCAATTGGACATCGCTAAAATTATCAACTAATGTTTGGTAATGTCAGAAAATAGCAAGGCACTGAAAGAAGAAACATGCTATTTCAGGAAATGAAAGAAATAACAACCCCATTTGTGGAGCTAAAAAAACAAATTCAGCCTGTCGTCCTGTGTTCTCTGAATTGGCGGTAATGATGATGCCACAAGCACTGCATGCTTATACTCACATACACATTTACTTGCTACATTTTGAAAAAAATGATTTCAATTAAGAGAATTTATTGATAGATAAGAGCACACAAAGAGAGGAACAAATAACTTCTTTCGGTAAGATGCAAGAGGAAAGGTTAAGTATAGGGAGAGTATTCAGCCTGTAGAAAATAAAGATGCAGGTGACTTTCCATCAGGTTTCAAGTGCACCAAGGGATCCATTAAATAAAAGAGAGAACAAATGGTTCTCCAGTCTTACTGATAATGGAACAAAAAAGCTTAAAGTGCTGCATGGGGGGACATAAGGAAAACAATTTCTTGACTATAAGGGCTATAAAATATCAGAACAGGCTGTAGAGGGAGTCTGGGTAATCACCTTCCTTTAGATTCTTTAGGAAAGGATACAGAGCTGAGTGTTAGTGTTGCCAGGGAAACGGTTACTGTCTAGTCCTATTATCACAGTAAGCGGTATTTGATAAATGACACATAGATGCGCCCTGCAAATGAAAGCTACTGTTGACTTAATTTGAAAAACTTTCAAGGCAATAATCTAAACACCCCCAAGGTAAGAAGAAAATGTAAAAGTTTCCCAAAGTATAATAGTCCTATGACAACGTGTTAGAAATAAGTACTTAGCATACAAAAAGCTTAAACTACCATTTCCTCTCTAAAATGTCAGAGAACAAACAGATTATCTTGCGTGATTTAGGCTACCAATGCGAACTGTTTGGGAGGATTAAGAAAAGCATACCAACAACAACAAAAGACAGATGGTAGTACGTACACAGGTTATCCTCCACTTTTTGAAAGTTCGTTTTAAGTCACCTCACTTTTACGAAAGACCTACATTAGTACCTGTTTTGGGTAACCGAAAGAATTCGGAAGAGGATTTCCAATTTTATGGAAAAAGGTGAAAAGCAAAAATAGCGACTAGTGTTGGTTCTGCAGCGAGAGAGAGAGAGAGAGAGAGAGAGAGAGAGAGAGAGAGAGAGAGTGTTGT
>NW_006770909.1:3746116-3755324 GCF_000442215.2 Lipotes vexillifer
AGAGAGAGAGAGAGTGTTGTGTCTGCAGCGGGAGAAAGAGAGAGAGAGAGAGAGAGAGAGAGAGAGAGAGAGAGAGAGAGAGTCTCGTGGAGACAGTACACACCCAGAGCAGAGCAGCGAGAATGGCATCGTCCGTCCAGCTCCTTCCCCAGGACCTACACTCACTCAGCGGCTCAGCATCAGCCCCCAGAGCTCTGAACTGGGCCTGTGAGCACCTGTGCTTTACCTCGATTTACTCTGTGTATCCCTTAGCAAGATGTGTCCTATGGTAGTTGCTTCTTTGCTTTACACCATTTCAGTTTACAAAAGGTTTCCCAGGAATGCTCTACTTTCAGAGAGCGGGAGAAACATGTATGCAGATACACATATAACTCTGAGTTGATATTATATATTACCAAGCAGTTTTATTAAAACATTCATCATCTAAGAAGCTCACCACCTCCTTCCTCTTCCTGGATGCCCTGGTCCTCTGCTCCCTGAACAACATCATTATCTACAGCATCATAACGAGCTTGCTGCCTGCAAGGGAAACAAACAATCATCACCTCAGGGACACAAATTAAGTAGCACAGTTTGACATAAGTCATTTATCTTTAAAGAGAGTTATCAATGAATTTTTCGACACTTTTTGGAAAGCCATAAAAATATTTCTTAAACTTATCCAATTAGGTTTAATAAAGATTCCAGATACTTTCAAAACATGCCTTATAAAAGATAAAATACCTTTCAAATGATAAAATGAAGTTAGCACAAAACCTGATAGGTTATTTTGAAACATACACTGTCATTTTTTTTTTTTTTTTTTTTTTTTGGCGGTACGCGGGCCTCTCACTGTTGTGGCCTCTCCCATTGCGGAGCACAGGCTCCAGACGCGCAGGCTCAGCGGCCATGGCTCACGGGCCCAGCCACTCCGCGGCATGTGGGATCTTCCCGGACTGGGGCACGAACCCGTGTCCCCTGCATCGGCAGGCGGCCTCTCAACCACTGCGCCACCAGGGAAGCCCTACACTGTCATTTTTAAGCTAGGGAAAAAAATGTTGATTATTCTGAAAATTCAATGTTTGGAATGTAGTTTTCAGGTGGCGGTTCTGCCTCAGCTACATGAGCAACAGGAGCCCCTCAAGTTCACGGGTAACAAATACAGGAAGCCGTCTCTATCCTGCTTGTGAACGCCAGAGGCGGGCTGCCTAGGCCCATCAGGAGGCTACCGTGTCTGCTCCGGGTGCTGCGGCCGGCCCTCGACAAGCCCAGCCTGCCTCTGCTGGGCCGACTCCCTGGCGAGGAGCTGCGGCTGGTGCTGGTGCAGCAAGGGCTGCAGCCTCTGCTGGGGCGGGGCCTCGTGGCGCTCCTTAGGCCGCTGGGCCTCCTCCACCCGCCGCACTGCCAGCCTCTGCTGCTCCTCATGCGGCGACTGGAATTTGGCGACCGGCTTGCCAGAGGGATACACCTGGGGAACAGAAAGTCGCTGCAGAGCAAGAGCTGTCGGGTCCCCTGGGTCCTCCCTTCGTCCCTTTCGCGCGACACGCGCAGAAGACAGGGCTTGTTTGTGAACACCTGTCAGGTCAACTGTCATAATGGTCCAAAGCCACCCCGCGGCTGGACTCCACTCCTGTCTCCCAACGCTCTGAATCACCCTTGGCTTCTTTAAGCAACTGGTCTTCTCCATTTGTTGGCATTAAGGCAGATTTTTAATGTGCTCCCTCTCAAGTGGAGGAGGACGCAACAGAAGAAATGTTTCAACCCTAATTAAATTTATGCTCAGAAGGCTCGGGTATATGTGGGCACGTAATAACCTCAGACTAAATGGGGCGATTTGTGAGCTGAGGCTGAGGCTAAGGCTTTCCCATGAAGCGCTAAAGACCTAGGGAAGCTAATTAACTCTCGCAATGCATATACTAATCTTAGGCTAAGCGGAGTCAAAACAAGTCAAATTTCAGATTAGGGTGGAAAAGCAGAGAACCATTTTTCTTCAAAGAAACCAAAAATGGATGAGAAGAGAGAACTTTCTGATGAAAGGAAAACCTGATACAGGAATTCTTAAACTCTGCTTCCATTAAGCCATCTACCACTCCCTACTCTGCCCCCCTCTCCCAACTAAGACAAGTCCACACAGTTCTCATCAAAGGAAAGAGGGTGCATGGTTGAGGGAAATTAAACCTAGTGGGGAATTACCTTTGAGGAAAGCGATGAAGGACCCAAGACTGGGAGAGAGGCTTCTTCATGCCACCTTTGCAACAATTTAAGAGTGCACCAGCAGGGGCCTTCACACCTGCCCAGCCAAAGCCTCTAGCGGCTTGACGTCTTTGAAAGTTTGAGGCCAACCAAAGCTTCAGAGCTATAAATAAAAGGTGACCAGCATCCACGTAAGGGCCAGGTAGCCTACCGTCAGGTATCACCTTCGAGGTTGTGTAAGGAAGGTACACCTGGCTGCACTCAGGGCTGCTTTCAGTTCTTTTAAAGTCTCATTTATAATAATAATGGATGTTTTTATGAGTCTTACTTATGTGAGAGGGAAGTGCTCAGTGGTGGAGCCTGAGCAGAGACTGGTTAAACACACTCACTCACCTAGTGGCATGTCCTTAAGTCAGCTTTCTGATGACTGGCTAACCACCCTGAAGGTGAGTGTGCAAAAGCCAACATAGGATTTGACAGTAAGTAAGTGAACAGGGAGAAAAGTACCCTTGATCACAGGAAATGCGTCACTTCTCGGCCTCAAGATGCCCACGGGGTTCTAGCACAGACTGGAAGGTGCGGGATGAGGTGCCCATCTACTCTCCTACTCTGTTAAAGGGGTGTGACTGAGTCTCTCACTGCGCACTCTTGACAAAGACAATACATACACATACACATGCATTGCACCTTCTCTTTTCCCCAACCGTCTTTCTGGGATAAGGTAGCTATGCTACTAATATCACAATAGAACATCTAAATAGGTACCTGTAACACTTAGCAAGATCACCCCAATTTTATTTTATAGACTGTTATACACGAGGGCTTTTTCCTTAACACAGCTGACCCTTGAACAGCGTGGGAGGCTGGGGCGCTGACCCTCCGTGCAGTGGAGAATCTTCTTACAGCTTTCAGTCGGCCCCCTGTATACAGGGTTCCTCCATAGCCTCCCTCCCTATAGGGGCTCCTCTGGGCAGTTGCCCAGGTGCAGGTTCTACTAACCGCGGATCTTGTATTATTTACTACTGAAAAAATCCTGGTATGAGTGGACCCGTGAGGTTCAGACCTGCCCTGCTCAAGGGTCAACTGCACGTAGACACAAAGGCGCACCCCTTATCCCAGGCAACTGGCTGGATGACCTCGTACCCCAGCGCGAGCCTGCCCTTCCACGAGCCTGGCTTCCTTCCGCTCACGCCGTTCCCCCCACTCCCGATGCCGCTGCTCCTCTGGCGATGGGTCGTGCTCCTCCGCGAGGTGCTCTGCCTGCCCGACCTGCTCCATCGCCTCTTCCTCCAGGGCCCTCCTGTGCTCCTCCTCCGCCGGCCGCCCCTCGGGCTCCCCGCGGCCCGCTTCTCGCTGGGTCAGTTCTGCGGGCGCCTGGAATCCTGCCTCCTTCCGAGTGGGAGGGTAAGGTTCTGTTTCCTCCGTTCTTCCAGGGACTGCTTCACGGTTCTGCCACACTTCGCTATTTCGGGACACCTAGGCCAAGCACATCACTGGAAATGACACTCTTCTATTTCGAAAGCAGTGATAGAATATCTTTATTACCATGTCTACGGGGTTACAGCATAAGCAAAATCCTGGAGTCTAGAAATATAGAGTCCTGACTGAAAAGTATGGCTGCAGTGGAGTCACTTAACTCTTCTCACTGTGTGATCTCACCTATAAAATAGAGACAACGTAAGCAAAATTTCATCCTGGAAAGAATACCGTAAATAACCTAAAAGTAAAGCCTATAAGTGACCACATCTCAGTAGACCCTACCCTCAAAAGCAATCTAACTCCTGTTCTCCCTTAGAATAAAAAGGGAAAAACCCTCATACTTCAAGTGATCAAATACTTACATAATTTTCTTCAAGGTAAATTTTGTTTTCAATAATTATTTGAAAAGAAAAGGATAAGATCAAATAGAGGATGAGGTAGTTTTGTTTTCTGTTAGCAAATGTAAAAAAAAGAATGCCATTACTAATGGACACCCATATGTTGGCTATAACAGTGCCCATTAAATCAGGTACAATTAAACATTTTTGACGTATTCAAGTGGTATTTCTTTGTAAAACTGAGGAAGTCTTTTGTGAGTATTTTATATTATTAACACAGAAAACTCTGAAGAAAAAAAAAAGATGTGTCTTTTCACAGAGAACTCCTCTTCTAAAACTGGTTGATTTAAATCAGTTTTCTCTGCAAGTTTCAGAGATTTCTATATGGTCTTCAATACTTAGAGAAGAGAGGCAAAAGAGAGATGGTATAATATCAATAGGAAAATGTGTCACTGTCCTCCCTCCCACCAACCTTCTTTAGCAGAAAGAATACTTTCTTTGGTCAGGTTGCTGTCCCATAATTGAAATAAATGTGAAGCCCTGTTCTTAAATTAGCAGAAACATAACTTAGAAACTGGATTGTATACATAAACAAATAAGCCAAGGAAAAAAGTCCTTTCTCAGACATCTGAGGACGGCTTTTGGACGTGTACATTTTACCAAGTCTTTGCATACCTGGCAAGTTTGAATTGATACTGCCCTGGCTTTACAGGAAATATTTCTCTGAAGGGCCCTAAGTGCTTTCTAACACCTGTCACTTATCTCCACAACATCCCTGTGAGAAAGGTTAGAACAGATGACTATTATCTCCACCTCCCAGATGGAAGAACTAAAAAGTCTGAGTCTTTAAAAGGTTAATCCAGTAAACTGGTAGTTAAACTTAGATAGAGAATAGAACCAATTTCCACACCAGGGCTCTGGTTGTGTTTTCTTAAGTTAGGAGCAACATAAGACCCAGACAAAGAACAAGCATCCAGGAGGAAACAGAATCTGTCTGTGAAGGAATGCTTTGCTCAGACTGAAGATTCAAATGAAGTCCACTCACTTCAACTTAATTATTCCCATAAGGTGATAAGAAGGTGAGTTGGGGAAAGTCTTCTCAAACATTCACTGTTTAAAATGACTTTGTCGGGGGAAAGATAATCATACTTGCCATTTTTATTACAGGTGTGATTGCATAAACAACTCTGTAAGAATTAATCATATGGGCGACACCACTTTTGATGTTTCACTTGGGAGATATTCTTCAGCAACAAGCCTTAATTTTATGAAGAACAGGAATACAAAAAATGGATTCTGTGACTAGCACTTATACTCTTGTAGTTTTATGAAGGCTATATAATACAAACTTTGACATATTTTGTATGGACCGAGTACAGCATCAAGTTCAAATATATTATCAGCTTTAATACTTAAGTGGGCTGATTGCCATATAATATCCTCATGATCATTTAACCTTCTCACTCTACCCCCCAACCCCCCCCCAAAAAAACCCCTAAAATATTCAGACATGACAGCTCCTTTCAAACAAATATACCCACATGAAGAAAGACAAAACTAGTTCAGTCTTTTCCAGGAAACAGAACAGCAGTTCTCAAAGTGTGCGTCCCCAGACCAGCGAAATCAGCTAGAAATGCAAATCCTCAGGCCTCACCCCAAATTAACAGAACTGTCATCTGTGGGCTGGGGCCCACTTATTCCTGTTTTAACAGCCCTGCTAGGGACTCTGATATATGCTAAAATGTGAGAACCGGTGTTCTGCAGTTACAGCTGGCAATATTTAGAGCAGTTCACCTGAGGACAGCTTGACAGGGAGAGCGACCTGACCACAGATGACCAGTTCATGCCTCTTACCTCCCGAGGCTCTCCGGGTAACTTGTCCCTTGTTGCGCTGTCACCTTGTGGAGAATGTGCCACCTGGGTAATATTTTGCTGCTCTGTTTGTTCTGGTTTTCGAAAGCTTGGAATCCTATTCAGAGTATCTTTCAGTTGTTTATATTCTGCAACTTGAGTCTGCATACAAATTGCACAATTGGATGCAAATTGTACAATTTGAGGAGGGAAAAGGATATCATTCATAGATGGTTCACTGGAAGACTAGGCAAAAATATTATACCTAAATGCAAGAAAGGAAAAATATGCAGACTGCTTCCATGCATTATCTATACTTACTTGGACATGCTCAACCATTTATAAGCACATGCAAATTAGAGTTAAAGGGAACAGAGAAAAAGTATCTAAGACAGATGTTAGTTTCCCATGCTACATTAAACTAAGTCAGGATTTTTATATATAAATTTCTAGTCTAAATATCATTATTAAAAGTAAGACAGCTATGCAATCAGTTTTATGACATTAAACTCTATTTTAAAATTGCACAATTATGTAAATGTAAGTGCAGATTATCTTTTACCAATATGGTCTGAGTAACACTTTTCAGCAGAAAAGAACCATAGGCTTCAAATAAGTAACTGAATATATATGTAAAATCACTCAGGCCACCCTCTTCTTCCAGTCAATACGTGCTCACAAAGGGTCCCTTCCTCTCCAACGCGCTTCCTGTATTGTGCTCTGCAGTTTTGGAAAGCAATAGCATAGGCATGAAATGAGGCTGGATTTTTATTCTTCAATTCTGAATGTCCTTTTCTTCTAGAGCAACAAAGGCACTAATGAAGGCATAGGTCTAGAATATACTCATATGTGTGTACCCGTGTGTATATGTGATAGGGTGTGTGTGTGTGTGTGTGTGTGTGTGTGTGTGTGTGTGAGATATTTTTAATACAAGAAGCTAGAAAGACGGAAAAAATCAAGCACTTTAAGTAGGAAAACCAAGAGACTATACGTAGCTCACCATATGCACCAACACTGTAACCCTAAAACAGAAATACTGTGTGTGTAAACACACACTTACATGAACACAAAGAACCCAGAAATCTCTTCTGAAAGAAAGAGCCTGCTGGCCAGGGCCGCCGCCCTCAGTGTGCACAGCAGACGGGAAGTCGAGGCTGGTGAGTCGTGCTCCTGCGGCCACAGCTGTGTACCTGTACAGTGCTCTCCCACCCCCTTTCTGCCTTCTTCTAATTCACACAGAGGTGAAGAAGTCTGCTAAATCTGTCTCAGGGGAGTGCTTCTGTATCATTTGAACAAAGGCGTGCCAAACGGCTAACAATGGCCCTTAGCCCAGAAATCTACCAAAACATTTGCAAACCAACTTTGGAGGTCAAAGAAAAAAAGATGATATCCACACAATGAAACTTTTAATAAGATAAATATTCTAGTCTTTCTTCTTTCTCCTCCTCCTAGATACATAACCTTTGAAGGCAGTAATGCTGTGGTTCTCAAATACTAGCATGCATTAAGAATCATGTTAAATTATGGAAGGATCATGTTAAAAATGCAGGCTCCTGGACCCCCCCACCCTAGAAATGATGATTCAGTAGGTCTGGAGCAAGGCCCAGGTAACTGTGATACAGGGAGTCTCCACAAATTCCAGCTGAAGAGTTAAGTGTGACTTTGATGTCCAGATGACCTAAGCTTCCAGCTTGGTTCTAGGCAATGATTTGGGGCCAGCTACAGTACTCCTTTTGACCTTACTTTATTTAGATATAAAAAGGATACAGTATTATATAACTCAGTAGGTTGTGAATAGTAAATAAAATTCTGTACATAAAGTTATTATGATAATCCCTGATGAATTGTAAACTCTCAGATTCTACTCTGTTCCTGCTTTCTCCCGCCCTTAATTATTACATTTAAAAATCAGGTTGTCGGGCTTCCCTGGTGGCGCAGTGGTTGAGAGTCTGCCTGCCGATGCGGGGGACACGGGTTCGTGCCCCGGTCCAGGAAGGTCCCGCATGCCGCGGAGCGGCTGGGCCCGTGAGCCATGGCTGCTGAGCCTGCACGTCCGGAGCCTGTGCTCTGCAACGGGAGAGGCCACAACAGTGAGAGGCCCGCGTACCGCAAAAAAAAAAAAAAAATCAGATTGTCAAAACAGAATCTCATAAGATGATTTACATGAGAGACGTAGATGCCTGAAATAGCAGTTGTTTTCTGAGCAGATCTGGGGAAAGTTTTAATACGGGGTTAAAAGAGCAGGAGAAACTTGGAAGCCCCACCCAAAAGAACCAAAAAGCTATTGAAAGAAATAGAAAATTATATGTAAGTTAAATTAAAAAAATGTTTTCTGTTGCAAAACCTTGTCGGCAATACTCCCAGGATGCTTATGACAGAATCTGGTTTTGGTCATTAAATGAACTATTTTACTTATATTTTTCTGAATTTTCAAATTGTTGCTTAGTCTAATATGTATGGCTATTATAGTACATAGAGTATTCAAATTGGTCTGTCACATTTTTCAGTATGAAAAGCAGCCTCACAGAAAATAATAATACTTGGTAAAATTTTTATAAAGAAGCTTTTGAATGTAATAATATCCTCTAAAGTCAATTTAATTTATACCCATGGAAAAACTTAGCACACAGCTACAGTTTTGTAGGGAGATAATCAATGACTGCCTTGAAAAAGGGTCCCAGAGACACAGATGCTACAGCCTCTGAGATGAATCAGGGCCCAGCATATGATTCTATTAAACACAGATAGTTGGTTTTCCTTTGCCCTTTTCTTTCAATTCTTCCAAGAGAAGAAAAGTGAAGACCGGTGATTAAGAAGACATAGCAACTAAACTAGCCATTCTTATTTCTTTGCTTTGACTAGAAAGCTGTAAAACACTCAATGTGATATTACTTTAATAAGCTCTCCAACACTTGTATTTGTTCATTTGTTCATTCAGTAAGTGTCTACTGAGGGCCTGCCTTGTGCCGAGGACTGTTCTAGGTTTTGAACAAGTGAAGCTTACGACTCTCGTTTTCCTTCTCTATTGACTTGAGAGCTCTTCTTATTTCCTGTAGTTTGACCAAACCACACATAAGCCTAGTCCCAAAAGCAGTGTGTGCAGGCTGGAAAGCTGGGAGCAAGGGAGGGAGGAATAAAATATAGAGCTTGACAATAATTTATTTAGGTAGCTAGCATCATAAAATCCTACAGATCATATAGCAAGCGTCAATACAGGTCATACGGTGGCAAAAGACCACATATGTGGGATAATTTCTGTGACTGAAACAAGTATTAGACTACTGCATGTAGGGGCTGGAGGAGGGTAGAAAAAGTAATATGCACCACACTGCCAGTGCAAAAAAAAAAAAAAAAAAAAAAAAAAAAAG
>NW_006770909.1:3755395-3769669 GCF_000442215.2 Lipotes vexillifer
AAAAAAAAAAAAAAAAAAAATCAAAGGTTTATTTAATATTCTCTTGATCGAGTTTTGAAAGCATGCATGATCTTCAGGATCAGGAAAGCTCTGTCCTAAGGAACTCAGTGAAGCCTGGCCTTTAAGAGACTATACGCACAGAAGAATTCAGAAATGTTAAGCAGACTTAAAAGAACCCAGAGAGGCCGCTACCCTTCTAACCTGTGCGGCAGCTAGTGCACTCTTGTGGTCTTCCAAAGTCACTACAAGTTGTTCATGCTCGGAGAGTAAATTCTTATGCTGTTGCTACACAGAAAAGAATTTTACAGGTTGAGTTTTAACGTTCTAGGACAAACTCCTCTTGGGCAGACAGTGGCATGAGCACCCAGATGCTGCTTGCTTGCTGGTTTGTTTGTTTTTGCAGTATTTGTTAAGTTCCAAAATCTTTGTAGAGGGAAGACTATGATTAATGTATTCCACAATCTAGAATGTGCTACCCAAATATCACAATCACTTACAGTGAAATCAACACACAAAGAAAAATACCTCTCGTTATTAATAAACCTTTGTAAATAAAAAGCTTATTAATCTAACAAACCTGCAACATTACAGCCATACTGGAAATAAGTGAAAAGTATTATTAATAATATTTGAATTAACATTTTTATTATTAAAACATTATAACAATAGTGCAGAATATTTGAAAAATAGATGGGGAAATATATAATCCCACTATCCTTAAATAAGTTACAAACGATTTTATATGTTTCCTTTCGGTCTTCTCTACATAACTGTATATAGCTATCATAATAGCCTGAATTCTACTTTGTGTACTTATTTTTCACTTAAGATATTAAAGGTATTTCTATATTGCCAAAAAAAAAAAAAAGCTTATTAAGATTGAACCATCTAGCAAAAGAATCATTTCAGTACTAATGGAAATGTTGGGATTTCCAGATCATCGTTTAGCTTATGATACAGAAGTGGTAAAAGTATTGGGCCTGGTCCGGTTTATGCAAAGCCCCAAATAACAGTGTGCATTGTAAAGCATGTCAAATAGGGAACGACTTTTAAGGTCACTCTACAAAGTAAAGCAGGCAAACACTAAACAGTCACATGCTGGGTATTTTTTTTACCTTGACATCTTGCAGCTGTGTGTGCATGTCCTGATGCGCTCTCCTCAGCTGTCTGTTCTCTTCTCTCAAATTGTACACGGATTCTATTTTAGAAAAAGGGAAATCATGCGTAAAGCCCTGGGCCTTTTGGGCTCTTGATTCTATTATTTTCACATCTAAAGCCTCACATAACTTTTTCTAGGATTGTTTTGAACTTTGATAGTACCATATTCCAAATCAACAAAACTATACCATTTTGGGATGTGGCATGGATTCAGCTGGACAACCCAATACAATCTGGTTCAGTGGTTTAAATACATTTAAACAAGCTACACATTGTAGAAGTTAAGGATTTTTAATTACTCCTGTGCTAAAAATGAAATGTTTCTGTTAATAAGCAAACCCTTAGGAATGAAATGTAATGGGTAGGGGTCATCTAAGATTTTGATCTCTTCACAAATTAAAAACAGGGCTATCAAAAAGCAAAACCACATTTCTCATAGCATGAATAATTTCCACAGTCCCCAAAAGGTATTTCAGTTACAAAAGCAACTCAAGAAATAAATAAGAGACAGAGAGACACCCCATCTGCTCAAAAATTCTAAATATATCTTCTTTCTCCCACCATTGAGTTCTTGACTGATCAAAATTCTCCCTCCAATAGCTATAGGACAGTTCCTTCCAGGGCTACCATGTGAGACTGTAGCAATCAGAGTGAAGTCTTAAAACCTCCTGAACCACAAGCTCCACTGTTCGGGGAACAACCTCTTGCTAATTTTCCCACATTTTCAGTATCTGGATGGTATGAACTGGCAGCGCTTGGGCTAAATACAACACACAAACATTTTTTTCAGCCCCTGCAGTGTTGGCCTACACATAGTGTCTTCCACATTTGAAGAGCTGTCACCATTTAAAAATCAAGAATCTGGGTCTAATAAGATTCTGGCAACATTAGGCCAGTTCTCATGTGACAGCACTCAGAAGTTAAATGGTGGCTGCGTGACCATAATGACTCATCTCCAACGGGAGACACTGTTGAGAGTGAAAGGGGGGCTGTTAAGAATTATGCTGGGACAGCAGCAGGTGTGGACCTGTACTATGTTGGGCAAACCGTCCCCAAAGTGGCAGCCACTCGCTGCAGGCAGAACTTCATGTCTCCAGGGTGGCCCTCAGCACAGAAGGAAAGTTCCAGTCACCATCCTGCCTCATACTTTCTAAAAGCTTATAGATTGAACCATCTAGCAAAAGAATCATTTCAGTACTAATGGAAATGTTGGGATTTCCAGATCATCGTTTAGCTTATGATACAGAAGTGGTAAAAGTATTGGGCCTGGTCCGGTTTATGCAAAGCCCCAAATAACAGTGTGCATTGTAAAGCATGTCAAAAAAATGTTGGGATTTCCAGATCATCGTTTAGCTTATGATACAGAAGTGGTAAAAGTATTGGGCCTGGTCCGGTTTATGCAAAGCCCCAAATAACAGTGTGCATTGTAAAGCATGTCAAATAGGGAACGACTTTTAAGGTCACTCTACAAAGTAAAGCAGGCAAACACTAAACAGTCACATGCTGGGTATTTTTTTTACCTTGACATCTTGCAGCTGTGTGTGCATGTCCTGATGCGCTCTCCTCAGCTGTCTGTTCTCTTCTCTCAAATTGTACACGGATTCTATTTTAGAAAAAGGGAAATCATGCGTAAAGCCCTGGGCCTTTTGGGCTCTTGATTCTATTATTTTCACATCTAAAGCCTCACATAACTTTTTCTAGGATTGTTTTGAACTTTGATAGTACCATATTCCAAATCAACAAAACTATACCATTTTGGGATGTGGCATGGATTCAGCTGGACAACCCAATACAATCTGGTTCAGTGGTTTAAATACATTTAAACAAGCTACACATTGTAGAAGTTAAGGATTTTTAATTACTCCTGTGCTAAAAATGAAATGTTTCTGTTAATAAGCAAACCCTTAGGAATGAAATGTAATGGGTAGGGGTCATCTAAGATTTTGATCTCTTCACAAATTAAAAACAGGGCTATCAAAAAGCAAAACCACATTTCTCATAGCATGAATAATTTCCACAGTCCCCAAAAGGTATTTCAGTTACAAAAGCAACTCAAGAAATAAATAAGAGACAGAGAGACACCCCATCTGCTCAAAAATTCTAAATATATCTTCTTTCTCCCACCATTGAGTTCTTGACTGATCAAAATTCTCCCTCCAATAGCTATAGGACAGTTCCTTCCAGGGCTACCATGTGAGACTGTAGCAATCAGAGTGAAGTCTTAAAACCTCCTGAACCACAAGCTCCACTGTTCGGGGAACAACCTCTTGCTAATTTTCCCACATTTTCAGTATCTGGATGGTATGAACTGGCAGCGCTTGGGCTAAATACAACACACAAACATTTTTTTCAGCCCCTGCAGTGTTGGCCTACACATAGTGTCTTCCACATTTGAAGAGCTGTCACCATTTAAAAATCAAGAATCTGGGTCTAATAAGATTCTGGCAACATTAGGCCAGTTCTCATGTGACAGCACTCAGAAGTTAAATGGTGGCTGCGTGACCATAATGACTCATCTCCAACGGGAGACACTGTTGAGAGTGAAAGGGGGGCTGTTAAGAATTATGCTGGGACAGCAGCAGGTGTGGACCTGTACTATGTTGGGCAAACCGTCCCCAAAGTGGCAGCCACTCGCTGCAGGCAGAACTTCATGTCTCCAGGGTGGCCCTCAGCACAGAAGGAAAGTTCCAGTCACCATCCTGCCTCATACTTTCTGTCCACTTTCACTCCACTAGAGTCCCTGCTTGATCCCTGGGCACTGGCTTCGTGACTGGGTCTGGGGAGAGATCAAGAACAAGGTGGGAAATGTGGCCAGTGGTTGGGTTGTCCACCTACATGTCATACCGGATTTTCTCAAAGGTCAAAACAGGACACTGCGGGGGCTTCCCTGGTGGCGCAGTGGTTGAGAGTCCGCCTGCCGGTGCAGGGGACGTGGGTTCGTGCCCCGGTCTGGGAAGATCCCACATGCCGCAGAGCGGCTGGGCCCGTGAGCCATGGCCGCTGAGCCTGCGCTCCGCAACGGGAGAGGCCACAACAGTGAGGGGCCTGCGTACAGCAAAAACAAAACAAAACAAAACAAAACAAAAACAGGACACTGTGGCAACTGAAGAGGACCACAAGTGTGTCATCGGCTGGATGGGCCCTCAGTCTACACACAGGCACACATGCACCTGAAATACCTGAACTTGGCTGACTTTTAAAGGAATTCAGTTTATAACCTTAATGACGGTGTCTCCTGTGCCTTTGCTGTGTGACGCTGAGCAAGTTACCTAACTTTAGCAGGCCTCAATTTCTTCACTTGTTAAATTAGACTAAATATAATGCCTACCTTGCAGGCTGTTATGAGACTTAAATAAGATACCTGTACAAAGAACTTCCCCCAGTACTGGCACATGGAAAACATTTGTTAAGTGTCAGCTATTATTATAACGATAATGGGAAGAATAATCATCTAAGTTCACATATGCTATCAGCTCATAGCTATCCATATTCTAAATTCTAAACTCCCTCCTCGTGTCAGTAACCTGCCAAAGACTACTCAGACTACACACGTCATAGGTTTGCCGCTACAGACCCGCGTCTATCACGATGCATCTATCTTCAATTTACTATCAGGGACCATAATCAAACAAAAGTGCTGATGTGAAAATCACTTATCAAAGTGTCATCAAAGGCACTGTCACATTAAGGTGTTTTAAGTCTCTCTGAGAAACTTCTTCCAAAAATTAATTGATATCAAAAATACCGTTCTCTCTCTCTCTCTCGCTCTCTGTCTCTCTCTATCACTCCCTCACCCACCAAGGTATTGGTAGATTCTCTCTTCTGATGACAAGAGCCCTATCACTTACTGTATTTCTACTTTTGTTCTGGGTTCCAGGAAGCTCAGACCAGGCCATCAGGCTTGAACTATCTGAGTATGCAGAGCTCACAGACAAGTATCCTCCTATTTTCCATGGTTCTGATTTCTTGTTAAAATTTTACTATACATGGACTTGGTTTCAAAGAAAGGAGTAACTATAGAGTAGACACAAGATAATATGCCTTTTAGGGCTATTACTAAAATTGAATGAACTAAATTATGTAAAGCATGCCAAGGTCAGACACCTAGAAGATTTTACTTCTCACTCCTTAATGGATCACCTTCATATCAATATAATTAAATATATTTCCTCAGCTTGGCTCAGGTTTGAAAATGCTAAACAGTGGATGCTACAAGTCAAATGTCCTCCTTCACCACACGAAGGTGTAGCATCCCCAGGGTGGCAAGTGCTGTCTGCGCACTGGAGTCTTCTGGTTCTCTCTTCCTTTTACCACCTTTGTAAGGGCTTTCAGTGTTTAGTCTCTTCCTTTCTCTATTTTGTTATCTTACTGACTCCTCACCACCAACAAGCCAAGGCCCCTACATGTCTACATCTCTTGGGTATCATCCGCTGACATCTGGCTCCATCAAGACCACCTCAACCCTGTGTAAACTGCCTCAGTGGCTATTTAACTCCCAGGTGCCTTTTTGGAATACTTACAGACAAAGTATTCCTATTATTTTGGAATACTGTTATTAGCCTATTATTTTGGAACACTTCGAGACAAAACATTGCAAAAAAAAAGTCCAAAGAAAAGTCCAAAGGACCCTTCACACGGTTTCTTTCTATGATGACATTTTATATAAAACCAGGAAATTGTTCTTCACCCATGTTTTTGCAAAGCACCAGCATTTCACCCGTGTTTTTGCAAAGCACCAGGATTTCACCCGTGTTTTTGCAAAGCACCAGGATTTCACCCGTGTTTCTGCAAAGCACCCGGATTTCACCCGTGTTTCTGCAAGCACCATGTACATTTTTAAACCAAATCTCACACTTCAAACTTATTTAGTACCTGGATAGGTGATTGTAGAATATGCTATTGCCCTTTTCCAGAACTCACATGTACTTAGAAGTGATATATTTTGTTCCACATTACTATGAAAATACCTGATGCTGATGCTGGTGGTGGTTAATATAGATTGAAGGTCTACCATGTACCAGTAACTGTTCTAGGTGCTCTGCATAATGTAATCCTCATAACAACTCTACAAGGTTGATACTTTTTATGAATAGCCCGCTTTTACAGATGAGGACAGTTTATACTACACAACTTGCCTGTGGTCATATATAAACTAGTCATTGAAGAGGCCAAGATTCACCAGGGCAGTCAGACTCCAGAGCCTGAGCTTTTTGAAGCTATTAGCGATCAACAGGGAGTCTTTATGCCCCTGTGGAGATTTGGAAATGCATCACTGTAACTGGGGAGCACTGATGGCATTTTGTGGGTGGGGTCAGAGATGCTAAATGTCTCACAACACACTTAAAAAGAGAACTGTCTTGCCCAACATGGCCAATGTGCCCCGTTGAGAAACATTAAGTATTCTATTCTGTTTCCCTAAACAAACCCAAAGAGATAAGTGTGAAACTTCATAAAGAAGTAAGAAGTAACTGGTAAAGGACCACATGTAAGGTAATCAATCAGCAAGCAACAAACAAACAAAACAAAAGTCTATTGTTCTATTCAAACGTTAATATGAGTATTCATTTCCATGCACACTGACTAATTAGGCTTCCAAATACCTTTTAGCTTAGAAAGCTCTTGTTCTTTCTCTTGCTGCAGCTGCAGGTATCGCTGCTTGTGGTCATTAAATGTCCTACTGAAGTCTTCTCCTTGCCTGCGGTGTTCCTCTTCCAAGTCGCTGTGCTGTTTCTTTAGCTCCTCGTGTTGACTCTGCAAAGATGAAAACTTTAGCAGGGATGTACATTCTCTAAATTGTATCAGAATCTGTCTCTCGGTAGCGTCGTCTTTCTCTTGCCAGGAAGGCAGCACAAATGAAGAAGTAGGCTTCGTTTTCCTCAGACTGCTTTGAATTTGTGCAGCTCCCTTCCATTTCCCTTCCATTCCAAATGAATAGTTTGGGATCATGGCCAAAAATAATTTTCTCCTGAATTTTTACCATTAACGGGAAAAACAAGAAGTTGGAAGTTTGCATGAGGGATGGAAAAGGAAGCGATCTGGGGAAATTCTCAGGGACTCAAGTTACTGTGGAAACAGGGTAAAGCTAACGAAAAAATTACCCCTCCATGGATACTCTAGACTGCCTCTTTCAATCTGATGTTTTCCCAGCAACATTTTTTATTTCCTTTCTTTGATTTTCAGCCTTCCTGGTAACCCAGTTTAAAGAAGCGGGGAAAAAAAGACTTTTTTCCGTTTGGGGGAAGTAAGAAATCGATTGTTTATAGAACGATTCTTACTTATACTACTCCTGATTATAATACTGTAATCACAATCTAGATAAATTCTACAGTCTCCAAATGCTTAATGTGAAAGGGTGGTCTTCTTTAATTCATGTATTGCTTTCTTGATAATAGGAAAGATGCTGGTTTTAATAAAAAGCATATGCCCTACTGATATAGGAGAAAACACAACACTAAACAAAAAGCTGGGGGGGTTGGGGCTGGAGACGGTGGCGTGGTTTTTTTCCCTGCTGTGCAGGGTGGCATAATGTCTGCTGTTCATCTCTTCTGGCCTGAACAGAAATAATGCATCTCTCTCTCTCTCTTTTTTTCAATTTTCCTGACACAATAATGAGTTTTATCCAAGTACCATGGAAGGAGAATCTTTAAACATAAATTGTGCTCCTGTGGTAGGCAGAACACTTATTACACATTAGTAACAGGAAGGCAGCATTTTAATACTTCTACTGCCTCCAGCGCGACTAAGATAAAAGAATATATCTAAGAAAAACCACTCTGAGAAATTAGATTTTAAAAAACAAACAAAGGGGCTTCCCTGGTGGCGCAGCGGTTGAGAGGCCGCCTGCCAATACAGGGGACGCGGGTTCGTGCCCCGGTCCGGGAAGATCCCACATGCCGCGGAGCGGCTGGGCCCGTGAGCTGTGGCCGCTGAGCCTGTGCGTCCGGAGCCTGTGCTCCGCAACGGGAGAGGCCACAACAGTGAGAGGCCCACGTACCTCAAAACAAAAAACAAAACAAACAAAAAACAAAAATCCTTAAAGGACAGAGAACAAAATTAAAAATTAGGTGACCAGAGGGCCTCATTTATAAAAAATGTGTAATGAGCTAAATATGTTCTTTGTAATCAGGTGATAAACATGATGGAGCATTACAATCATATATCACTTTTAGCCAGAAATGACTTTAATATACCATATCACAAAACAAATCAACTTTCTGTAAACTTTCCTTGATCACTTAAGTTACTTAGTTAATCCTTTGATTCACTCATGAAGAACAACTTTAAATTACTCACCTTTAACATCTGATGTTGGACATTCAACGCGCTGTACCTGCTATTAGAATCTTGCTGTAAATTGAAAAGCAAACAGTTAACACAAAAATAACAAATTTGGCTCTTTTGCTAACCAGAGCTTAAAGGTCTTAATGGAAGGATTTCACTCATTTCACTTGTGTTAAGTGAAAATGAACTCTAAGCTCGAAACAGGACAATTCTGAGGCCATCTCTACTTAATAGCAGAAATGAAGTTTTCACATTCCTCTAAGTTTGCTAGACTTTAACAATGAAAAATCAGGACATGGAATTATGAAACAGCAGCTTGACAGGGCCCTTGGAGGTGATTTACTTCCACTCTCATACTGAGAAGAAAAACTGAGGCCAGAGGCACAGGGGAACTTGTCCTGAGATGCAGCACCGCATATGGCTGATATATTGTGCCCGGAGCTCCAAGGGGAAAAGGAGATAAACCAGGCCTCACAAGCTTCGCATGGCTTCCGGGAAGGGAGAGAAAAGGCACTTTCCTGCCTTGAGCTTCAGCGGGTAAGAAATTCTACATACGTGACTTTACCCCAACTAGACTCCAACTCACAGAGTGAGAAACGGAAAAGCTAAGGAACAGGCCAGGGCAAACATTTCCTTTAGTAGCAGAGCCAGGACCAAAACTTGAGCCTACACCTATGGCTGAAGCACGCGCTCCAGGAGTGTGTCTCTGTGTGCCAGTGGAGCATCTTCACATTTGGACCTCACCCAAGTCCAGTCCTGGGCAACCATAACCAGTGAGTGTGCAAACCACAAACCACCTGAAAGTTTTCTCTCCCCAGGCTACTGTGTTGTTCTATCTTACGTGCCCCGCTCCTTGCTTTACCCGTCACCGGTACAAGCATAGCCTCAATTCTTTCTTTCTTTCATATTCTTGCAGCTTCTAAAATGAACTGCATTTTTGCTTTATCATTTTATTTTCTCACTTTACCATTTTAATTTGTAATAAATTACATTACAAAATGCACAACAGAACACACACAATTCTGGCTAGGGCTTTTAAAAGCAGGTAAGAGTTGAAAGCCGACAGCCTCCTAGCTATTCAAGGAACAGACTCTTCTCAGTTTTAATACCCCAAAACGCCAATGCTTTATTCAACCAATGCTTACATATTTTTCTTAGAGTAAGAGAAAAACTTGTTTTTCTCCAGTTAATTTGGACTTAAAAACTTTTTAAACTGCCAGTATCATTTATGTATTCATTCATTCCACAAATGTTTTTGAACATGGGAACTCAAGGCCAGGTACCGTGTCAGACATTACACAGCAATGTCTATGCAAGTGACAGTAACGTCGTGCAAAGGCAAATTAAAATAAATATCACATTCTATAGAAAAGAGAGGCTACAAATGAATAAATAAGTGAATAAAAATAATCTCTTCATGGTTGAACATTAAGGCTATTTCCAATTTATCACTATCACAGTAATGTGATAAACAAAGGAAGGTTGGTTTTAAAAGAACAGTTTTTAGGTCTTCCTCTGAGAATCTCTTGGCAAGGAAGGAAGGAAAGGAGAGAAGAAGCGGGGGAGGGAAGGAGGGAGGCAGGGAAATGTATTTCAGCCCTTCAATCCTAATGATCAACAGAGTAAAAGGTTTTTGTGACTATACTTCCCCCTCTTGCAAGTTTTGTGAAATAAAAAATTAAGGGAGAAAAAAAAAACTCACCCTTCCCTTATTTAGTGTTTCTTGTGCTTCTAATTTATAAACCAGAAAATCTAGAAAATACAAAATGGAGAAAATAGAGTATAAGTTAATTCACTGTGGCATTTTTAGACATCTAAAAGAACATAGACGTACTTTACTCAGACCTAAAAAATGTTTCAGGTTTCAAACAATCTACTTGGTGACTTATATACTTTGTCTTTTAATGCTTTAGAAAGAGTTGAAAGAAACTGTTACATAATTTTCCTCTTTACCTTTAAGTTGTGAACCTTGTATCAACAAAATACACACTATAACCAACTGATTAAAAGTGCATTTAGAATGTGTGCTCGGTGATGAACTGTCCTTGAAATTAAGGAGAAAAAAAACATGAGGGGCACCTAAGGACAGAGATGATTTATTGCCAGCCACTAGATGGCACACGAAAATCATTTAGGACCTGAAAAGGAAATCAAGCCGTGGAAACCATCTTTAATGCTCTTAAGGCTTTATGATCCACTAGATGGCTCTATAAAATCACTCTGCTTTTGAAGACAAGGGAAATCCAAATCCTATCAAAGCATTTTAATGTTCTGAAACATCTCAGTAAAACATCCTAGCCCACACTGCCCTCCTCTGTTCTCCCTCCTTCTACCTCACACCAAGGTAATCAGATGGAACACCTCACTTCAATCTCAAGATTTACCAAGATGAATAAATAAAAATAGAATGCAGGAAGTAGAATGTTTGTTTTTTTGTTAGTGAGCTGCATGAGCTGCTTATAAATTTTGGAGATTAATCCTTTGTCAGTTGCTTCATTTGCAAATATTTTCTCCCATTCTGAGGGTTGTCTTTTGGTCTTGCTTATGGTTTCCTTTGCTGTGCAAAAGCTTTGAAGTTTCATTAGGTCCCATTTGTTTATTTTTGTTTTTATTTCCATTTCTCTAGGAGGTGGGTTACAAAGGATTTTGCTGTGATTTATGTCATAGAGTGTTCTGCCTCTGTTTTCCTCTAAGAGTTTTATAGTTTCTGGCCTTACATGTAGGTCTTTAATCCATTTTGAACTTATTTTCGTGTATGGTGTTAGGGAGTGATCTAATCTCATACTTTTACAAGTACCTGTCCAGTTTTCCCAGCACCCCTTATTGAAGAGGCTGTTCTTTCTCCACTGTACATTCCTGCCTCCTTTATCAAAGATAAGGTGACCATATGTGCATGGGTTTATCTCTGGGCTTTCTATCCTATTCCATTGATCTATCTTTCTGTTTTTGTGCCAGTACCATACTGTCTTGATTACTGTAGCTTTGTAGTATAGTCTGAAGTCAGGCAGCCTGATTCCTCCAGCTCCATTTTTTGTTCTCAAGATTGCTTTGGCTATTCGGGGTCTTTTGTGTTTCCATACAAATTGTGAAATTTTTTGTTCTAGTTCTGTGAAAAATGCCAGTGGTAGTTTGATAGGGATTGCATTGAATCTATAGATTGCTTTGGGAAGTAGAGTCATTTTCACAATGTTGATTCTTCCAATCCAAGAACATGGTATATCTCTCCATCTGTTTGTATCATCTTTAATTTCTTTCATCAGTGTCTTATAATTTTCTGCATACAGGTCTTTTGTCTCCTTAGGTAGGTTTATTCCTAGATATTTTATTCTTTTTGTTGCAATGGTAAATGGGAGTGTTTTCTTGATTTCACTTTCAGATTTTTCATCATTAGTATATAGGAATGCCAGAGATTTCTGTGCATTAATTTTGTATCCTGCTACTTTACCAAATTCATTGATTAGCTCTAGTAGTTTTCTGGTAGCATCTTTAGGATTCTCTATGTATAGTATCATGTCATCTGCAAACAGTGACAGCTTTACTTCTTCTTTTCCGATTTGGATTCCTTTTATTTCCTTTTCTTCTCTGATTGCTGTGGCTAAAACTTCCAAAACTATGTTGAATAAGAGTGGTGAGAGTGGGCAACCTTGTCTTGTTCCTGACCTTAGTGGAAATGCTTTCAGTTTTTCGCCATTGAGGATGATGTTGGCTGTGCCAACACACCGTAAAGCAATTATACTCCAATAAAGATGTAAAAAAAAAAACAGAATGCAGGTAATTTCAAACCACAACCTGTATAAGCTCCATGCTTTATAGAAAAACTCTGATAAAAATCAACAGCATTGCCTAATACCTGTGCTAAATGTTAATTTTTCAAGCCAAACCAATCAGTTGTGCCAATAAAGCCTTTACCACAAGATGAAAACGGGTGTATAACCTAAAAGACATTGTACAATAAGATCAATTCATTACGTTCTAAACATACATGTATACGTATATGTTTATATAACGCTTGTCATATTCTGGACAACGCATGCTGTTACTTTTCCTGGATGCCTGTGGACGGAAGTTTCAGGTATTAGTAACGTATGCATTGATAATATTCAAAGAAAAACTGTGTGTTATTTCCGAAGCAATACATATAACCAATATATGAATGACCTCAAAGTGACACCAACTGAATGAAAGATTCTAAATCTAGTCTTGAGCAGGAATTATTTTGTCACACAATGTATAGCATATTGCTTGGTATCTCCTTCTCCATCCACCAAATAAAGCTGACTTTGGGTGATCTGAAAAATTTCTTAGCAAAAAAATAGTAAAGCAAGTACGTGATGCTTCAAAGAAGAGTATGATAAAAACACGGAACACGAATTACATTATTTATTTACCTTCCTTTGCTTTCTTATGTTCAAGTCTTTCCTTTTGCAAGGATTTCTCTAATCTTGATCTGTGTTCATACACAACTGGAAAAAAAAAAGTTAAAACTTATCTTCAAAGAATTAGAAATTCTAAGGTAAAATTAACATCAATTTTCAAAACAGGAAGAAGACAGTTTAGAGTCCTTTCACAATTAAAATTAAAATGTATGCATTTTAAGTTCCACATTCTTGGTAAAAGATGGACACAATAATAGGCATAATTCTGGGCTGACTCCTATGCAGTCTGCCCCTCTGTAAAACCAACACTCTGGAAGAGGCTTCCACCTTCTTGTCCTCATGCTTCTGGAACATGAGTCTGTGTGAGGTTCCAGGTCTCTTCCCGGACAAGCGTGTCCACGCTCACGACTTCAGCCAACATCTACACGGCACTTACCCTCACATCTGTGTGTCCAGCTCCCACCTCTCTCTCAGGGGCTAGGAGAGGATTTCCACCCAGATATCCCATAAGTACTGCCAAGTCAACATGAGCTGTGTGAGTCTCAGTGAAAGATGCCTGGGTGGGTGAGGAAACCTCAGCAGCATACTAAGCCTTGCTGAAATAAGAGGTGGATTCCGCCATGTCAGGAAAAACTTAGGTAAGATAGCCACAGAGATGAAGGAGGGAGAGACTCTCCCCACTAAAGAACCTATACAAGTGCCCACAAAGGAACAAGTCAGGTTTACATCTGCCATGGCAGGAAACCCAAGGCAAACTGATGTCCTGCTGTAGGACCTTCCTGCACTTTACCAACCCCACCTCCCCCATCTACTCTGAAGTAGCTGGAGTTGCCTGCTGAGTGCAGGAGACAGAGCAGATGTGTTAGGGGGGAAAATAGGCAGAAGCCCATCGGGACTCTCTCCCCCACTACAGGCTTCACATCTACAGCAAATGCGAGCTGCAAGAGTGGGAAAAGCTTTACCTTTAAATGAAAAAAATTTGTATTACTACACTGGACTAGACCAGACATGATCCTTACTAAACCAAGACTGTGTTTGTGGATAAAAGTTACTGAAAGATTTTTTTCTTTCTTTGATCTGAGAGAAGCTGTAAAGTAGTGAAGTCTGTCTTAGATTTCATGCAGGGACAGCAAACCCAGCTCCGCGGAGTGGTTGGAATAGGGGAGAGGAGGAGAGAACAAAGTTACGTTTCTGATGCGCCCTTTAATCCTGTTTGTTCAGCATTACGGTCACAAATGATCTCATTCCCTGCAAGCTCAGCCAAGCCTGTCACTTGGTTCTTTTACCAACCCTAGCTCCCCATGACTACCTAAGATACAATTCAATCACCAGTCACTGACTGTCCGTCCAGTGCGTACAGCTGCCCGACACTGCTGGCCGCCTAGAGTTGCCATGGTCGCAGCAACTCCCCTCCCTGACGTCTGCTTGTTGCTGCTGGACCCCCTGCCCCATCCCTCCC
>NW_006770909.1:3769892-3773370 GCF_000442215.2 Lipotes vexillifer
GTCTGCTTGTTGCTGCTGGCCCCCCTGCCCCATCCCTCCCCCCGCCCCTTCCCCACTGCCACCCCTGCCAGTTACCAGCTACCTCTGTCCTCCTTCCAACACGCCCATCATCTCCAGGGTCCTTCCCCTTCTCCCAACACTGCACCTCTCATCTTGGTGTCCCATAGAAACCTGCCATTCCCAGGGCTCCATCTACGACTCCCACAGCCCCTAGCTCTCCTCACACCTCTGCTAACATCTCAGTCCAGAACTCCTAGAAGGCCTGCCACCAGCCAAACTGGTATGGTGTCGTCCCCTGATGGCACGCCTGCCCCAAACTCATCTTTCCCCTCAATTCAGCCTCCCATTAGTCATCGAAATAATGACCTGCTCCATTCCCTTTCTCCACTTGGGTTCCTATTCTATTCACCAGATGATCCCTCCCCCTCCCCCAGTGCTATTAGTACAAAGGGATCTAATCCAACTCCACAGTTATTGAGCTGCTGCGAGGTACCTGGCACCATATTATGAGCAGAAATGCAAAATGAATAGACATGGGCCTTGGCCTCAAGAAGCTCTAGTCCAACACAGGAGACAGATTAGGTAATTTTAAATAATTAGAGCTAAATGCATTTGGCATAATAAAAGCCCAGTGAAAGAGAGGGGTGAGCTCTGGATGGGAGAGGAGTGAGGGGAGATTCTCAGAGGTGACAATCTCTTGGCTAGCTTTGGGAGTGAAGAACAGTTTGGTAGATGGGAGCTCCACGGGAGAAGGGCACTGCTGGAAGACATCACAGGACAAAGACACAGAAGTGCTGAAATTGGACTAAAGGCAGCTGTGCTCCAGAAAGCTTGGTTCTAAGTCCACTGTTGAGAAATTAGACTTTTTTTCAACCATATAGGTGTACAGTATATAAGTCTCTCGGCCAATTCCTGAAAGCCTATTAAAACCAAGAGGTTCCTTGGATTGGCACTAACACTACCATCTTGAATGACATTTGGAACGAGGGAGGGAAAACAAAGACTAGAGCTGGGGAACCTCACCAAGCCAGACCCAGAACTGCCTGCCCATAGTCTGAGAATTTCCGTCAGGTAGTGGAGGTTCGCAGGGGAATAGATAAATTACAGTGTGATCATGATATACACAGGCAAGAACAGGATGCCATGGCAACACCTAAGCTCCCCAGCTGGAAGGAAAAACACTCCCTCATCTCCAATCCACTGGCCAAAGTTCCCACAGTCTGGGAAGAAGGTCACAGGAACGTAAACATGCCGGGTAATAGGGAATCTGGGTGCACTAACTGGACAATTTCAGCAAGCATGTACATCACTTTCAAAGAAGGGTCAACAGGCAAAGTTAGTCAAGATCTTGCTCAAATGGAGTCAAAAGTGGCAGCAGGGGTCCTCAGTCTAGGGAGCTCCTGAAGGGAGGTGAGGACCATTATGGGGAGACAATCCAGCCTAGCAACACCCAAGATAACAACAACGACAAAACCCAGCAGCAGCACAGCCAAGAAAACATATGTGGGGGACTGCTTCCCACCATCCCCCCCCACCTCAGACTCTAGATGTTAACTATTATCATGGAAGGGTAAGGATGGCGGCAAACGTTGTAGTTACAACTTGTAATCCTGTGAAATTCTTCCTGACTTAATAAAATATGGCAGCAGTCACTCAACGTCACGTGGCAACATCATGAGAGAATGGAGCAGCAGTGACTGACTGCGGAACGCTTACCTTTGGTTTAGGCAGCAGAAAACTCGTCTGCAGGATTTCGTCCTCAATAAGGGCAGAGGGTCCACTAGATTCCACCTAGCGGAGAGCGGGTATGGGGACTGGGGTGAGGAGTGCTCTATGTGGGGGGCAGGGGAGACGGTGCTCCGTGCTTTACTCTCTTCCCTGCGATTCAGCCAGGAGGATAACGTGCCACCGGCTGGTCCAAAGTCCCCATAGACCAAACTGTCTTTGACAGTTGCATGTATAATGGGGATTTAGACATTCGACATCTTAAGAGTAGCGTGTCTCAAGAGCTAGAAGATCCTAGGACACACAGTTAGAAACTTTGCTAGATCACCTAAAGAGATGCTATACAATGTCCACAAAGAGGAGAGCATGTTTATGGATTACAGTCCACATCCGAAGGTCTTAGGAAATCTGAGACTATTCACAAATCCATAAAATGGCATCACTCATAGCATGACCCAAGGCAGGAATAACGTGCTTTTGCAAATGCAGCAGAAAAAAAGATGTGGTAAACAGGAATAGAGGCTATATGAGGAACCGTGAGGTAACTGTACTATTAATATTATCTTACTCAGAACTGGTCAATATGACAGCCACCAGCTTCTAGTCCTGACATATAACCTAAGAATTCAGAAATGGTTTGAGGGTTGAGAACATCACCGAGGAGGAAGGTGAGAGAATGGAGCAGCAGTGACTGACGGAAAGCTGGAGAAGTGCTCAGAAAAAGGAAAACAAAAAACAAAAAAACCCAAACCGAAAAGGAACCTTAAACTATATAGGCTGAGGAAACCACATTAGGTAAAGGAAAGTGAGAGTAAAAATTAACCCTTAGAATTGGAAACTCTAGAAGGAATGGGAGAAGGAAAGAGGCAGGCGGTACGTAAAGGTTGAGAGCACAGACTCTGGTGTCTGGGTTCAAGTCCCAGATCCATTCCTTATGGGGAGAGTTGCCGAACTTCACTGTGCTTCAGTTTCCTTATATGGTATGTGGGAATAAAAACAGTGCCCATCCCTTTGGGTGGATGTCAGGGCTAAATGAGTTAATTGACGTGAAGTGCTTCAAACACTGCAGGGCACAGAGTAAATGCCAGAAAAATACTAAAATATTTTTTCAGCTATCTGTGATGGCTTCAAAGTGCCAGAGGATGAATAAGGTGATCCCTGAGCTCTTTCAACCCTACAATTAAAGTCTAATAATAACAAAGTAATACACATATATATTAAGAGAGAGACTTGAAACAGCAATGAAATACTGATCTCAGTTTCCTGTTACTTAAAAAAACACAATTCCCTTAAAAAGGGGGGAGGGTTGCGAATAATCATTCTAATAGCTTAGTAAAACCTATAAGCCTATTTTCTAATAAACACTGAAGAACAGCAAAATGGACCAGATAGAATCTTTGTGTTCTTGTGGCTCTTCTAGGAAATTTCCCTATCAACACACACACACACACACACACACACACACACACACACACACACACACACTACCCTTAATGCTTTAGCATGCATTCTCCAGGCTTTGGGGCTGGTGATTTATCTAGATAGGTTTACTGTTTTGCTTAGAAGGAGGATTGCTAATCAATCCCTGTCACCTATCTCTTTTTCTATTTATACTCTGAAGTCAAGGGCATCAGTCAAGATGAAGCCAAACTGCTAGAACCTTTGCAACAAAAAAGGTATATAATTAGTACTCTCAAAGCACCCATCAGGTTCAAGAAAAAATAAGTATAAAAATAATGGCTCAATCTCGGCA
>NW_006770909.1:3773400-3825076 GCF_000442215.2 Lipotes vexillifer
TCGGCATTCAAGATCGTTAATGCAGACCAACACTACAACAGGGATAGGATGTGAATCATAAGAACTCGTGAGAGAAGGATGAAAATCCACAATACTCATCATCTCCCCTGCTTACTGACAAGGAGTTTAATATTTTCCATGCAGTCAAGGGTGGAAAGAGTTTTTATTCCCCCCTTAACTCACTCAAGACTTTAAAAATATGCCAGCTTCCGACAGCAATTTTCCACTTTAACTCTGACTTCCATCCAAAAGGCACAGAGAAATTAGGCGCATGCATCCACTTAGGGGTAAAATATATATCTATGACATTTCATCTATGACAAACTGCTCCAATTCAGAATTAGAAAACAACAGTTTAAAATTAGACAGAAAACACTGCTAAGTGTTTTAACACCTTAAGCCAAGAGAGGGCAAGGTTTCTTCGGCAGAAGCAACGGCCTGTGAAATTTTGCTTTCAGTCCCGACGACAACACAGGGTTTTACCTTTATTTTAAAAAAACACACAACTGAGTCTTGGTATGAAAGGCACACAATTCAACTTGTGAAAACAATGACTTGCGAGTACCTTTATCATTTTACAGGTGATAAAAATTAAAATGAACAAATTTGTGTTTTGATAATGTGGCTGAAGATACTTAAGTAGGAATAGCAAGAGCGATGACAAAAAGGGAAAATAAATTGAAATCACTATAGTTCTCAGAAGATAATACTCTTGAGGTTTTGCTTTATTTTGGTTTTTTAGGCCTAAAACCGTAGATATTTATTATGTCTTTACAAACAGTTCTCAACTGTGGTTCTAACTGGCCAGAAGTGGGCTGGAGGCCAGCCACTTGCCCACCCACCTCCTCCACTGCACAATGAGCTGGTAATTAACATGAAGACAACATCACAGATACAGTTTTCCAATTATCTTTCCTTCCTTCTTTCATCATTTCACCTCATAAGAAGTCTGAGAAAGAATACCGAAGATCTTCTTAGAAGACAACCCATATAAAACAAGTAAAAAGACAAAAGAAGGGGGACACCTATTACCATTTTGAGGATCACACCAGATCCCCCTGCAGCCCCCGTGAGTGTGCAAAGGCGCCCCTAAGGCTCTTCTTTGGTGTCTCCACCCCACTCTTTTCACAAAGTCTGCCCCATCCTCCTGACTCATGGAGCGTTTTTCTCACAGGTAACTCCTAAACCATTAAGTCCAGCTTTGGCTTCTCACCCGCTTCCAGTTTTACAACTTCCAGTACAATTCAACCTTTCCGGTCTGCTCGACCATTGATGGCTGAATTGAACTATGGTTAGTTCCCTTGGTCACATTGCAGGCCTGGGGGCAAAACCTCCCAATGGCTTCCCATCACGCCTTGAGCGAAACCCACAGCCCTCACGAGGCTTCACCCCATCGTCCATCCTGCTCCAGCCACAGCAGCCTCCTCAGTATTCCCCGAACATGCGAGGCGAGCTCTCACTTCAGTACCTCACACTGCCTCTTCCTGGCAGCCCCGCTGCTCCTCGTCCAGGCATCTGTGCGACTAGCTCCCTCACCTCCCTCAGATCTTTACTAGAAAGATACCTTCTCATCAGATCCTTTCTTGGACAACCTAAGACTGCCACCTGCTTCCCACCCTCAACACTTCCAGGCTCCCTCCCCACTTCATTTTTCTCCTTAGTCCTTAACGCTTTCTACTATTTTTTTTACTTTTGGGGGCCTTATTTATTGCCTTTCTATCTCACTAGAATATAAGCTCAGTCAGGGCAAGAATTTCTCGTTTGATTTATTTCAGTGTTGTATCCCTGTTACAGTTAGTTACAGGCATTCAACAGATAATGAATGAATGAATGAATGAATGAACTACGTGTGCCATGAAGGCTGGGATTGGCTAGCTCCTCTTTCCTTCTCTTCTATATTCCCAGCCCTCACTACCACTTCAGTTCCAATCCCCCAGATCCTAATATCTAGCGGTATTCAGTAATACTTGAGAAATAAATGAATGCATTTAGAAGATATTTCATTCTCTTCCTCATTTGCCTGCCATCCTTTAAGTCCCAGCATTTTTAACTGAATTTCCATATTTGTTGGCTCATTAGTACTCACATATCCCAGAGAATAGACAGATAACAGAATAGAGATTAAATATAAATTTATCTGTTGATGTATAGGCTCATAAGATTAGCATTAGTTAAATCACAGCCCTGAAATATAGAAGTTTTCTGAATGCTGAGAGGAAAAAAAGGACAGTCTGATTAGGTATTTTTCTACTTCACGGCAATTGCTGTATGTTTTTTCTTTTTTTTCTTTTTTGCGGTACGCAGGCCTCTCACTGTTGTGGCCTCTCCCGTTGTGGGGCACAGGCTCCGGATGCGCAGGCTCAGCGGCCATGGCTCACGGGCCCAGCCACTCGGCGGCATGTGGGATCTTCCCGGACCGGGGCACAAACCCGCGTCCCCTGCATCGGCAGGCGGACTCTCAACCACTGCGCCACCAAGGAAGCCCCTGCTGTGTTTATTTTTTTTTACTGCACACTAAAGTTCCTATAATAGTTCACAAAGTGTCTATTTTTAAGTTTGCTAATGCATACAGTTTATGAAGTCATTTAAATGGAATTTTAACCATGATTTGAATTGGTGCCTAACTGCCTTTCTTATTTTGGATAAAACTATACGAAGGCTTTCCCTCATGACACTATCTAATTGAGATTTGCCTTTTTCAAACAAGTATTATATTAGCTGACTTAAGATATATGTCTTCACACAAGTCTTCTTCTTGGCATTCTTTTAAGTGGTAATAATCATTCTTATTATTAGAGGAAATCTATTCACTCCTCATGAAATAATTCTACTCTTAGCTTCTCAGAGCTATCATAGCACCAGCAGTATTCCAGGCCCCTTGGGAGACACTAAAGTACAGGCATTACTCTTATAAAAAGCTTCTAGTCAACAAATTTGGGTTGCGAGAGGAGGCTAAGACAGTTAAAACAGTAAGAAGACGATTAGAGATCACCAAAGGTTAGGTAAGCCAGGATGACAGAATGGCCTGCTGAGCCAGCAGATTTTTACATATAATCTCTTGGTAAGCGAAGAGAAAAATTATCCTCCTGTCCCATGAAAATACAGGACTCAACAAAGTAAAAGTTACATTCTCAAAGGCATGAATAAGTACATATGCGTATATATTAGAAACTTACGAATTCACAGTAATAGAAGTAAAAGTTATTCTAAAATCAGATGTATATAAATAGACCCTCTAGAGTAATATGCTTATCTAGCAATCAGATTTCAGCTGGACTGCATCACAGCATTTCACGAAATAATGCATGAGAGAGAGGATTAGGTTTCTGGTCACCCAAAACTGATGCAAGCGTATATAAGAATGCTCTTCAGATGGGCTAAAATAGGCAAAAGCACATTGGTTCTATAATGGGACTAAGAATTTATGCATAAACTTTTCAAAATCGATGTGATTGAACCAAACATAAAAGACATTTAATTTTCTTAAGTTATCTGATTTCTTCATGGAAACCTGCCTCTATGGACACGTCAAGTAATGCCAGCATCTTTGCTGGCATTTTTTTAGAGAAAAACCTAAAATCCAGGACGCAAGTATCAACCCCGTTGTATAAACCTGCATCTCAGAGAATACACACAACTCAGGGAGCATGAGCTGGTCTGCAACTGGCTTCTCCTTCAAACCAATGAAGCAGTACACAAGCAACCCCATCTTCATCCAAACTGCCAGTGTCAAGTCTTCACTTCAAAGTGTGAAGGTATGCAACATATCTTGGAAATGGCTTCATAAAAAACCTGGCTTATAAAGAGATACTACGTAAGGCCTCTTCTCTATTGCATCCTGAATATTACATTCTACAAATCAAACAAATATTCACTGAGCATTTATTATATGCCAGGCATTGTTCTGATATTTGAGAATATATTGTGAGCACAACAGTAGAAAACACTGCCTTTGGGGAACTCATATTCTGCAGAAAGATGTAAATGATAAACATAACTAAGAGTACACTAGAAGTTAGTGAATGCCACGGGGAGAAAAGAACGGAGTATAAGAGACTGGAGTTGTGGGAAGGATGGATCAGGTTTCATTTTTAAATAGGGTGGTCAAGACAGGATTCACTGAGAAGGAGACGTTTGAGCCAACACTTGAAAAACGTGGTGAAGGAGTTAGTACTACAGACGCCTCAGGTCAAGTGTTCCAGATAGATAGAACAGGAAGTGCAAAAGCCCTACAGTGCAACCATACCTGGGATGTTCTAAGAAAAGCAGGGAGTCCAGAATAATTGAGGCAGAGTGAGCCTAGAAGGTCAAAGGGTGAAGGTGGGGAAGGGGGCAGATGGCGATGGGTCTTGTAGGACCTCATGAAGACTTGGCTTTTACTCTGAGAGAAATGGGGAGCCACTGGAGCGTTTTGAGCAGGAACACGTGATGTTAACTTAGATTTTAAAATAATGATCACTCTGACCACACGGGTGCAAGATGCAAGCGGGAAAGCTAGTTAGTAGCAGGCATCTGCAGTCATGCAGGCCCGAGTGTAATGGGAGAATAGGACCGTGTGCAAGCTGCGGCCAATTCTGAATTTAAACTGAAGGTAGAACCAGGGCATGCAATCAGCTGAGATGGGGAAGGTCACCGTGGACCTAGGTTTATGAGGAAGATTGGGGGTAAGGCTTCATTGACTACAGTGATTTACTCAGCCTGCAGGAGTCAATCTGGATTCCCAGAGGCAATATTTGTGTGGATGTTTCCTTCCAATGGAGGAAGAATAACCCAGACAGTGGACAGAGAACGTGTAAGAGCACTGAGGCAAAACCAAAATCAACCTGTTTGTAGTATTCCTCAAACTTACCTGCAAATAAGAGTAACCTGGAGTGCTTGTTCATCACACAGATTCCTGACCCCACTGGAGCTACTGAATCGGAATTTTCAGGGAAGAGCCTTGATAATCTGAATACTTAGCAAGTGTGCCTCGAGCCCGCCCAACTCCTCCTGCCCATGACCTTTCAAAGGCGGGTTCTGGAAACACTCTGTTTAGCACAGCGTCAACAGGAAGGTAGGTAATCAGGGAGGGGAGAGAATGAGTGGGATAGGGCTACAATTGACTTGATCAGATCTGCGTATAGAAAACAACTTTATGGGTAGTAGGGAAGACGGAGTAGAGCATCTGAGAGAGAGCAGAGGGTGACGGATCAGTTAAGAGGTCACCTCAATGACTTCCATATTGCCCCAATATAAGATGATCTCCAGTTTTGCCAATAAGAAAATGCAATTAAAAAAAAAAAGTTGATTTCTTTTCCAACTGGAATATACAAAATTTTAGAGAAGTGAAAATGAGTGGGGAGTGAAAAAGAATATGAACAGACACTTAAGGATATCCTAATGGTGGTTAGATATTTGAAAAAGTGGTCAGCTGGGTTAAGTCATCAGGGAAATCAAGTTAAAATCATAACGTAATACCACTATTCTCCCATCAAAATGACTAAAATAAAAAAGACAGAAAGTACCGAGCTGGCAAGAATATGGAGAAAGGCGCCCCTCCTACCTTGTTGATGGGCGTGGAGCTTGGTACAACCACTTCAGAAACCTGTTTGCCAGCACCTGTCGAAGCTGATGAGGGGTATCCTGCGTGGTCTATAATCCCACTCCCACATAGGTACCCAAGCAAATGCTGGCACGCAGTCACCAGAGAGGAGACTCGGAAGAACGAGACTCTTCACAACCCTCCCCAACTGGAAACAACACAAACATCTGTCCCCGGAGAATGGATCAGGTGTGGTTGTTCATAAAATGAAATACCACTTAGCAACGTGGAGAAACCGAATGAAGTCACACGTGAGTTTCACAAACATAATGTTGAGGCAAGAAGCCAGACACAGCAACGTGGCGCTTACTGAATGAGTCTACTTACAGAAAATTCAAAAATAAGCGAAACTATTCCGTGGCGAGAGGAGGAAGCACCTGTTGCAGTTCCTGGAAGAGCGCAGGAGGGCGCATTTTTGGGTGCTGGTAACTGTCTGATTCCTGGTCTGATTCCACACTGTCTGCTTTGTGAGAATTCACTGAGCTCCATACTTAAGATTCATGTACTTTTCTGAATGTACAAGTGTTTACATAAGATCATGGTCCTTGTTATTTTCAGTTACATAAGTGAAATTAATAGTGAAATATAAAACGTTTAGATAGGTCGCTTTTGTCCCTCCATCCGCGTCTCCCCAATTTGATTCAAACTCTTCACAGGCATGTCTGACATCTGCGTCTGCATCACCTCAGGTCAGCATCTTAGTCCTCTGTTTTCTGAAGCATACCCAACTTCACTGGAATACAGCATTAGTGGAATTTCTGTCTGATGCGGTCACTGGAAATGTCCTAAGTCACATATATTTGGTAAAAATTAGGATAGCTGACATCTCCATTTGTCTTGGAGGTGCAGGTTCATGCTTTCAGTAGCCCTAACTCCTGAACGTATTGGGGGTGTTTTTGTTTTGCTTTGTTTTTGCAGTGGGCGGGGGGAGGGTAGTGAAAAGGCTTATTTATAAAGTTATTTTGCATTTACCATTGTGAGATCACATTCCTGGGAATAAATACCCACACTATCTTAAATGGTGCCACATCCTTTAAAACCAAAAAAGAAGATTTTTGTCAGGTGCCCTTTATAAATATCTAGTCGCATTAAACGAGGCCATTTTGGGCCAATGTGTCTCCTTCACACAGTGCTCTGCGGTTTAAAATGAAGCAATTGGGAGAGCTCCCAGAAATAGCAGAGGCTTTATGCTCACTCCAGTACAAGACCCCCCGCTTTTCTGAGGAGTACTTTTGCAGGGGGAAGGGAATCTAGCTTTATAATATTCAAGTATATGCCGTAATCACAGAATGCACAGAAGCAAAATGTATTTAAGCAATAAATGCAAAATGCCTCAGTGACTGACTCAAAGTACGTTACGAAAGTGGATCCAAGGATGGTGCAAAGGTTTCCGGCTTATGCTACTGCGTGAAAGGAGGGTCCAGGCCCAAGGAGGACAGTGGGAGCTCTGTGGGTGGGGGCAGGGCATCATGCAATCTGCATCCCACGTTGGACACGTTTAATGCTTGAGAGGGATACCAAGATAGTGCAGGGAAGTAGGAAGAGTAATCTAAGAAACACTCAAGCTGCTAGTAGCTAGAAGGTCACTGCTGGGAAGGTCTATTTCATTATCACTTACAAGTCTAAGAGGACCCAACACAAGGACCCCTTTGAGGTAAGCCCCAGCCTACCCTCCACAGCCACCTCGTATGCTTCCTGACATTTTCTTTTGTCGCACAACTAAACTGCTTAACTACCTATACCAGTTACCACTGAGGGAACTTAAGAAGATAAGATACTGTGGGGACAAAGTCAACACCAGATGTCTAAAACCTGCTTCACCAGTTTGATTAGAATTCTTAGTGATATCCTGCTTTCTCTTTCCATTTTTGGACATTTTAAGCTCTCCTTTGGGATAGGAGTATAATTAGGTATGATTTCTTTCCTTATATTTGCTACAGAACAATGAATATTTTCAGTTTGCTAAGATCATATGTGACTCTAAGTAAGAATATCTCCTGCATTGAAATCCTGGGCACTGCCTAATTTGGGGCAAGGGTCATATTTTAATCTCCACTCACTGCACAGGCCCGTCAAAGACTTTAAGAGTAGAAGGCTGAGCTCACTGATTGAGACCCTCCAAGGTCAAATAAAAACATTATCTTTTCTTCATCCTTTAAGAAAGGGTAGGGCTTCCCTGGTGGCGGTGGTTGAGAGTCTGCCTGCCGATGCAGGGGACACGGGTCCGTGCCCCAGTCCGGGAAGATCCCACATGCCGCGGAGCGGCTGAGCCCGTGAGCCATGGCCGCTGAGCCTGCGCGTCCGGAGCCTGTGCTGCGCAGGGGGAGAGGCCACAACGGTGAGAGGCCCGCGGGCCGCAAAAAAACAAAAACAAAGACAAAAAAAGAAAAAAAAGAAAAGAAAGGGTATATTACGTATCACAACGTGTGGATTTTAGGGTGACAGCAGAAGACTTCTGATGATGATGTGACATGAGGAGGACACAGAGGGTTTTGTGAAATTCTGGTGAGTAGCCCTTGAGGTACTGCAATTGTATCGGTCTCCATCACGTAAACACATGATATGAAACCCGACATGTGAGATCAGCGTCTACCTTCACTGTGGTCTCCAGAGGCTTCTCCAGGCAGTATGGATGCCTCACGTCTATTCTTCCATGGGGGCCTAAGCAAATACCTATCCGTGGTCTTATTATAATACTTTACATACAGATTTGTCACTCCTACGACTTTGTGGAATTACTTATGAGAGAGTCAAATCTGTGCAAATTGTCACCTAGCCTTGGGTCTGGTACAAAGTGGATACCTCTCCTGATGGTTTATTAAACGACTGAACCAAGATAATCAGCACATGACGTTAACGGTGTACTCTTCATACCAATTATTTCACAAAATTTACATATAAAACTTGTAATTGGTTACATATCAAGATGGATTCCTAAGAGTCCAGCTTTAAGAAACTTTAAATTTGATACAGCTGACTTATACCAATATAAGCATGGGAATTCACTGGCAACCTCTAAAGGTTTTCTATGAAAGGTAGAGACAATATATCTAATATCTATATTGTTTAAATTGACAAAGCACACGGGGATCTTTGAAAGCACAGTAAAATCAACAGACAGCCCAGATCTGTAGAGAGGTGCATACATAACGGGATGCTAAAAGAAAGACAAAAATCTTTGATGATACCAGCATTCTAATTAGAGTTAAACTTCCAGTTTTTCTTTTCAACCCATTCCATAGTTAGTATTCACATTAAATCCACTGAAAATGACTTACAAAGAACTGAGATGGATTAGCCTGGTAGAAGAAAAAAAGAGAAGGAAAAAAGAGACAGACTGACAGAGAAACAGACAGAAACAGAGACAATTTAATGAGAATTTTTCAAGTAATTTAGGGGAAATAACAGTGGCCTGAGCCAAGATTCCTGAGCTCCATGCTACCAGACACTAACCAGTTCTGTGCTCACATTTAAGAAACTTCACCTTTCAAATTCTCTTTCCTCAGCAATAAAATGAGGTAGTTGGACATCTGAGTCATCAAGGTCCTTCCAACGCTAAAATTCTAAATATGCATATTTAAAGCAAAGGAGAAGAGTAGGTGGCATCAGCGATACACTAATCATTTCAAAGTGGATTTGTATATTCTCAGTAAAATAAACTTGGGGACTTCCCTGGCCATCCAGTGATTATGACTTCACCTTCCAATGCAGGGGGTGTGGATTTGATCCCTGGTCGGGGAGCTAAAACCCATGTCTTATGGCCAAAACACCAAAACATAAAACAGAATCAATATTGTAACAAAATTCAATAAAAACTTTTAAAATGGGGCTTCCCTGGTGGCGCAGTGGTTGAGAGTCCGCCTGCCGATGCAGGGGACGCGGGTTCGTGCCGCGGAGCGGCTGCGCCCGTGAGCCATGGCCGCTGAGCCTGCGCGTCCGGAGCCTGTGCTCCGCGACGGGAGAGGCCACAACAGGGAGAGGCCCGCGTACGGCAAAAAGGGGGTGTGGATTTGATCCCTGGTCGGGGAGCTAAAACCCATGTCTTATGGCCAAAACACCAAAACATAAAACAGAATCAATATTGTAACAAAATTCAATAAAAACTTTTAAAATGGGGCTTCCCTGGTGGCGCAGTGGTTGAGAGTCCGCCTGCCGATGCAGGGGACGCGGGTTCGTGCCGCGGAGCGGCTGCGCCCGTGAGCCATGGCCGCTGAGCCTGCGCGTCCGGAGCCTGTGCTCCGCAACGGGAGAGGCCACAACAGTGAGAGGCCCGCGTATCACAAAAAACCCCAAAAAACCAAAAAAAAAACCCTTTAGAAATGGTCCATATAAAAAGAAATCTTTAAAAAATATAAATACATTTGATTAAGAAAGGTTCAATTTAGCAGAATGCTGGGAAAGGCTCTGATTTTTTATGGAAAAGTTTTTGACAAAAGAATACTATTTCAGATTTATCTGTCACCTATGATTTTCAATAAGTTGAAAAACATTATATATAAACTAAGACCCTGTGTCATACTTAAGGTGTTCTATGGTAGGGCTCTCCTTTTCTATAGGTACAACTCTAAAAGATACAGACACCTTATCCTTCTTTGATACTGAATGAACTTTGATACTGAATGACTAATAAAAGCAGTAAAGTGCATACAATTACAATTGCTACTCCCATTGCAAACAGGTCTAAGGAGCATGCTTGCTCCTTTTTTTCCCTGCCTGATTCATGTTTCAATTTGCTTTTTCCCATACTAGGGCATAACCAAGCATATCTGGTGAACAGCCTGGACACAGAGGTGGGAGAATGCAAATATCAGGTATTCTTCAGGATAGGCAGATTTTTGCATGTGTCTACTTGCACATATCTGCTGGCAACATTTCCTGGTGGAAGAGGCCAAAGGCTAGAAGTCCAGAGATTTGGATTTAATTTTTAATCTGAAAGGTATTTATTTAATGTCATACATTTCATCACTGGTAAAATAAAGGGGCTTAGCAACTGATTTCTGAGGCTTCCTCCAGCTCCAAGATTCTCTGATTCTCTGATGTGGTTTAACAAGCAAGGACACAGAATCAGAACTGTGGAATGACCTGGATAAATGTTTAAGATCTTACAGCATAATAGTGATGCTCAGAAAGAATGCTGGCCTGACTAGACTAGGGGGACCCAGCAGGGTTATAAAAGAAGACCACAAGAGAAGGGGCAACATCTTTTTTGGCTGAAGGGCTTAAGTAAGTCCCTTTTCTTCTGCAAAGTATCTGAAAATGATTAAAATTATTTTGACAGCTGCAAGTAATTGGGAGGTGGGTGAAAACAGGAAGTGCAGGCACAGAACAACTTCACTGGTTCCAGATTCCAACAATTCAATATTTATAGTAATTTGGACAAGAGTAGCTGACATGTATTATTATACTACATTTTGATTTTCAAGTAATATAGAATAAAACTAATTATAACCATATCTTAAAACAAGATTCATTAGCATACTAAACACTTCACCTCTGATGCTGCTATTTCCCCATTGACAAAGTGTAAATCAGAATTTCTCTGGAAGAGCAAACAGTTATTCCACTAAAGATCTCAGTTCTATTCTTTATCACCTTGTAGATAAACCTGTCAATAAGAAGTTAAATACATTTGCAGACGAGTGTTAATATACTCAGGGGAAAAAAGTGTCCTTTAAAAAAAAACACTTTTCGTAGCAAAACTATACTTTTATAGTCCTTTACAATTTATATACAAAGAGCTTTTTTACACCCAATTCACATGTAATCTGTGGCGGAACAAGGTGCTAATTAGAAATTACTCCTATCTATTCATTAGACGATCCAGTGACCTTTCTTTAGCCATTAGCTCAGTACTGAAAAGGCATTTACTTAAGAAGCATTAAACTTTTTAGTGATTTAGTGTACTCTTGTTCCATTGTTCTGAATTTCTGGGAAGATACTTCATAAGAAAAGGAATCCATTTATTACGGTAATTTTTTGATTGTCATTCAAGAGATTGTGAGAAAGAAATTATTATCTGTAAATTCACCTTTAAATCATTGATACAACATGCCCATCACCCCACCATAAAGCTGTATGAATTTAAGTATATAGATAAAAGAAATGTTGTGGGTTTTTTTGTAACTACTGCCGAATATGAATTATCATAGGAGAATTGGGACAATTTTTAGTTAATATTCATGCTTGGTTCTTTCATCTTTGCTTTAGAATCTTGGGAACTCACTAGGTAAATTTTTTAACATTTTAAAGGACCCACTTTTGAGTTCTACTTTTAATGAAGATAATTTTGTGCTATTTTGTTACTTACTCAATGCCAAAATAAAAACTACAGTACCCAAGTAGTCTATCCCTTCAACACCACAAATTTATGAATTAAGGAATTGTAGCTCTTGATCCAAAACAATAAACCTAGAAATACACATTAGGCATAAATACATTTAGCAGTATATGTAGGCAAACAAAAAAATAGCACTAAACAGTTATTAAAGTTTTTCTTCTGAGGCTATCTCACACACACACACACACACACACACACACACACACACACACACTATAAAAAACCAAAAACCAAAAAACCCCCCAAAAACAAAAAAACCCTCTGATCTAAACATTGTTGCCAATGTACTGTCAGAACTCAGTAAATCATCCCCATACTAATAAAAGCATGAGAGAAAACAACACAGGCATTTGAGGGGGAAAAAAAGGCGCTTACCGATTCCTGTAAGGCAGAAAGAACAATTCTACATTATCAACATGCCAAATATACATGATATTTATCTGAGGTGCAAAAAGGGAGTATTTCCATCATTTTGTCTTTCAGAGTTCATGAATTTGACAAGAACATAGATAATCTAACAAGAGCACATTAATATTTTCTGGCCTGGTGTTTCACTAGGAATATATAAAAATAACTTTTTAATTCCTTAACTTCATAACTAAGAAATAAAAGATGTTATTATGAGCTTAATTTCTCACTCTGAATTTAAATGAGTTTATAAAGTATCACTATGTATGATATATATCTGATGAAAATATGTATCTGATAATACTGTATTATAGAATTGAAAGAATTTTCACAAGATTTTCCTTACAAAGTCAATTATCAGAAATTAACCCACGTAAGATAAAGAAAATATTGATAATTCATGGCTGCGTTTTTCTGTTAGGCTTACATTCCTTGTTGTGATGGAAAAACCTGAAAGCAAGCCAACAAAAAATTACTGTGATTAAAACTTTTCTTTCAATACTCCAAGTCAGAAAATAAGTGGAAAAAAAACTCTTAAAATTTGGCTTCTGAATGGTTCTATTTTTCAGAGAAACTTTTTTCCCAAATTCTGAAAGCAGGTACCTGATTTACTATTTTACATATCAACTTCTTGCAGAATAAAAACCGTTTAAAAATAATCTGTTATTTTTTTTTGTTTCCCTAATGCAATATTGATTAAGGACAGATTTTTTTTTTTTTTTTGCGATATGTGGGCCTCTCACTGTCGTGGCCTTTCCCGTTGCCGGAAGCGCAAGCTCAGCGGCCATGGCTCACGGGCCCAGCCGCCCCGCGGCATGTGGGATCCTCCCAGACCAGGGCACGAACCCGTATCCCCTGCATCGGCAGGCGGACTCTCAACCACTGCGCCACCAGGGAGGCCCAAGGACAGATTTTTTAAGCCACAAAGGGAAGTTTCATTTCTGTTCTTTTCATCCATTTGTAAATTTCTCTAAAACTTAAAGTGGAAATATGACTAGATCAAGCAAAACATCAAGTTAAACAGATTTTTAAAAGCTTAAACTAGTCAAAGAAAACTGCACATCCATTTGTCTTTGATTCTATAAATAAAGACTAAACACTAAGACTTTAGAGACTGTGCTGGTTGTTAAGAATTATGAGTGACTTTGTCTCAAAATTTTTCTGCACTTTTCAAATTTCTACACAAACATAAACTACTCTTAAGTTTATATCATCATAATTAATTATGTTAATGTTCATTTTACCATAACTTAAGTGGAATTTTTTTTATTGTATTCATGTTCTAAAAGAAAGGGAAAGATCAAAATCTATTGATAAGTTCATTGCCGTGTCCAAGGGACAATATACATCTAGTTGAATCTTCATATCTGATCTACATTTTCATCCCTAGAGGAGAGCTGTTGTTTTTAATGATGGCCATTCTTAACAATGAAGTAAAGCAACTAATACAGTTTGAAATGCTTTTCAATAATGTAACATGAAACAAAAAGCCTTTTCTTTAATTGATTTCTCTTTTACCAGAAAAATAACTTGGTACAGAGCTTTCAATACAACCTCAAATTCAATAGAATGATTTAAATACAGAGACCAGAAAACACACGGGTGGAGAAGGTAATATGTTTTTTATTTAACACTGACAACTGAATTCACCAGAATATTCTATTTCCTGACTCTTCCACTTAATTGAATTTTATTGCTTTGATGTTCACAGTCTCTGAGTAAAATGAATTAATGATTGAAGCATCGTTCCAAAATATGCTTCATGAGAGAAATAAAAATGCCTGTTAAAAGCATCATGTCTTTTAATATGCTAAACTTACTTTCCCTAATGGAGATCTTAAAAGGGTGTCATTAGAAAATAAAAATAGGACATAAAGCTCTAAGTTGGTGTTATATGAAAACTTTGATGTAATATAGCTAGTTTTCAACTATGAAGCCTTTGTATAGAAAGATGAAGTTACTAACTCACCACCAGTAAGGCGAGCATTTTAATTTGTTTTTCTAGAAGTTGTAATTTATCAACTAATTAAAGTGGGGTGGAGTTGACTACCTTTTTCTAAACGTCTACTGTGTACCAGGCACAGAATAGATGTTTTCATTAGACGCATAACTTCAGAGAGCAAGTACAATCTTTGTTCAAACAGGCAATGAGACAGGCTGAGTGGCTAGGTAACCTGTCAAAGATCATCCAAGTATTTAATTATGGAGTCCAGATTTGAACCCTGGTCTACACTCATTCCAAATTTTGGGAAAGTGCACAGTTTCCTCATCTTCTTGAGTTGGGTGTTCACACTGTAGCTTCATTAAAGTCTCTGACGTAATCGTCTGCCTCATCAAATACAGATTCAAAGGACCTCTAAAAACACATTATAAACCTCAAAATGAATTACTTTTAATATTCTCTTCCAATGATAAAATTAATCAATAATGGCCTAATTTTCAACTCACGGAAACCACCTTCATTTTCATTAAGGTTATTAAAGTAATTAAAAAAAAGAAAACAGCTTCTGCAGCCTGCCTAGACAGAGGCACATGGCTTTATAACCTGAAAGGGAAAGCTTATCTATTCAATATAACACCTTTCTGATTAAAGATTAAAACCATACTCTGAAAAAATTGAGGTCAGGGAGTTCCCCGACTTCTTTACATTTAATAAGTTCGCTCCTCTTAGTGAGTGGAGGGTTTTTTTACCCTAAATTGTTAAATCTACTTTTAACAGTTCTTAAAAAAAAAAAAAATCAACACTGAAAACAGCAGCTTTCTCTTCATCCTACAGGCCAGGAGCTGGCATTACAGACTCAAGGTGGACCCAGAGAATGGTGCCCAGGGCACATCTGCCACACGTGCTTACAGCAGCCTCCTGCGTCAGCAGAGGGATGATGGCCAGTGGCACAGACTTAAGCATGACCTAATGACGCCTTCCAGCTCACATCATCAGTTTCTCAGTGCCCTGGCACACCTAGATAAAACGGGAGTTGTGCTAAATTGGAAAGAAAACTGAATTTAGAGTGGGCAGATTTTCATTCAAATTCCTTCTCTCATATACCACCTTTGTCATTCTGAACACAAAACCTTTCTGAACCTCACTCTTCTATTCCATAATGTAAGTATTAGGGCCTATTTCTATGCATGGTACAAAATAGGTACTCAGTGAATTTCAGCTGAATTTAAAGCAAGAAAAGGGCAGAATCTTGGCAGGACTCTAAAGGCATAAATGATGAAGAAATGCAAGAAATGCAACATTCAGAAAGGAGCAACCTGGAGTGAAGAAACCGGTCATGGTGAGAAGTTCCTGACGGTCAGTGGAAACCACCCAAGAGGAAATAAGGAAATAGAGCAGCAGGAAGAGGCCTAAACTGAAATGAGATTCTCTGGGGCACACCAGACAATCCAGCAGGCCAGGGAGATGACCCATTTTGCTTGATGACTAGAAGAGAATGCTGATTTCACTGATTTTGCTACTGAATGAGTCACAAGGGTGGATAAACTGAGAAAATATGTGAGGGAGTGGAAAAATATAAGTAATTACATGGATGTTGTAAAACTTAATTAAAAAATTCCTTGCTCTGAATGTTTTGTTAACTCTGAGTATGTACAGGGACTGATACATCCCCCCATGAAAACCCCACGGCCTTATACTTCTCAAGGGCTGAGCTGCCTCTGAATTCCACTGCTGTAAACCCCAGGCAGGGAGTGAAATACCATGTAGCAGCTAATACCTGCTTCAGGGTATCAAATCTCTAAAGGATACCAAGAGAGTGAGTTTAATTTTACAGTCAATCTTGGACTGTGAATTTTCCATAGGGCCAAGGTACTGGTACCAGTCTGCCATGAAACTCAATCTTGGATTGCTCCCCAAGTTGTGCTGACAATCTTAGGAAAGAAAGCTGTCTGCAGGAGTGGTCCTCCGAGTCTAGCTCTACACCACTGGGTATAAGCTAGGACATCCTTGACAAAGTGGCATGCATATGGATGCTGCTTACCAAGGCATTTGTTGCCAGGCACCAGGTGGTAGAGTGTGAAGCCCATTCAACCTGGTGGGGGTGACTGGGGAAGGAAGAGAGGACAGAAGAAAATCCATGCCAGTAACGTTCTAGGCCTTTAACATATTTACTCTTTACATCGACATTGTAAGATACAACTTTTTAAAAATGAGGCTCAGAAAGATACAACAATTTAAGGATGTAAAACTAAAATTTGGCAGACTTATGAGTCAGTCTGACTTCAAAGCCAACTGTGATATATTGAACAGAGACAAAAAGTTCAACAGCAAACGTAAGTAAAACAGCATCTTGTCTACTAAGAGAAGTTGTTAAAACACAGGTGAGTACCAGAAAGATGAAAAAATGAGCCACAAAGAGCTAAACTAAAAAGAAAACCTCCCTTAAAACTTAATTACTTGAAAACTCTTTCATAGTCTCGTTTATTCTTATTATACATAATTCTATCAAGCGTGGTTACTGGGCTTTCAAGTCTACAGCAAAATTAGATGAAGCAACTTTTCTTTTTTTTTTTTTTTTCAGTACGCGGGCCTGTCACTGTTGTGGCCTCTCCCGTTGCGGAGCACAGGCTCCGGACGCGCAGGCTCAGCAGCCATGGCTTACGGGCCCAGCCGCTCCACGACATGTGGGATCCTCCCGGACCGGGTCACGAACCCATGTCCCCTGCATCAGCCCGTTGCGGAACAGGCTCCGGACGCGCAGGCTCAGCAGCCATGGCTTACGGGCCCAGCCGCTCCACGACATGTGGGATCCTCCCGGACCGGGTCACGAACCCATGTCCCCTGCATCAGCAAACAGACTCACAACCACTGCGCCACCAGGGAAGCCCTAGATGAAGCAACTTTTAAGGCGAGGGAGACAGAATGACTACCATAAGAAGCTGATAACAGTGAAGAATGCTATACAATACAAGAATACAATTGTTACTCGGAGAACGAATTGCAAAGATACACTGATTGAAGGCTATTTAAAGTATGGGCAACTGCTCTATATATGATGACAACCACACATTATGAAACACGATTTCCTTTATTTTTAGTCATTTCAGCAAGGTGATCTTTAAAAATACATAACTAAACAATTTACCATATCTATAATACTCTTGTAGACCAGGCTTCCTGACTTTTTAGTTGTTCAGGAAATATGGTTTCTTTCCTTCTTACATTCTGAGAATGCTAAAAGAAACACAATATTACAGGACAAAATAACATACTGACCTTAAGACATCAAGAGGGCCTTCTATTGTGAAGCCTCCTCCAATTCTCACCCTGCCTCTCGCACTGCAATTTTTTCCCTCTTCTTTATTTTACTCATTCTTTACTTTGTTATTTCACTTGTTCTCATATGGCACATACCCTTCCTTACTTAAAGGACTCCTTGGGGGTAAAGACCATTTGGGGGTAAGATTATTTCATTTGTAACTTCAGAGTATCAGGCACAGTGCCTTCTACATAAGGTAAACTCAGCAAATATTACTTAAACTAATGAAATTTATGTTCAATACACTCAATTTTAGAATACAGGGATGCCTGTAGAAACAACTTCCATACGAAATGGTTGAAAAGGTAACCTATGTGTTCATTTATCACAAAATGATCTACTACATTTCAGGCACTGTTCTAAGCCCAAGGATTAAAATAGTGGACATGAAATACCCGTTTTCTGAATTCAAGGTCTCATACTCTCATAGAGGAAGACAGACAAACAAGATACAATTAACAAGGAGATACAATATGGGATTTCAGATAGTCATCAGTGCAAATAAGATACTAATGTAGGATAATGGGATACAGAGTACTTAGGTGAATGAACTATCATCATTTTTCAGCTTATTCCCTTATATCAAGGAAGAGACGCAGCTATGACTTCTAAAGATTGCTCAGAGGTAAAAAATATGAAAGATGCAGGCTTCTCAAAAGTAACCAGTGAAATTCCCATGGGCTGCTGTAGTAGCCAGCCTTCCAGATGGTTCCCTATGATCCCCACACCGCCTGGTACTCATACTCTTGTGCACTCCCCTCCTACACTGTACCAGGGTTGGTCTGCGTGATTGATAGCATCCAGTGCAAGTGGATTCAATTATAAAAGCCTGGCTTCTGTGTTGGGCTCTTCTTCTGTTAGATCCCTCACTCTGCGGGGGATGCCACGTCATGAGGACACTCAGGCAATCTATGGAGGGGCGTTCTGTAGTGGAAAACAGAGGTATCTGACCAACAGTGAGAAACTGAAGCCCACCAGCAACCACGTGAACGAGTTTGGAAGTGGATCCTCCCCCAGCCCATCCTGAGTCGACTGTAGCCCAGCCAACAGCTTGAATACAGCCTCATGAGAGACCCTGAGCCAGAACTGTCCAGCCAAGCTGCTCCTAGATTCATGACCCTCAGGAAACTACGTGAAACAGTTAATGGTTACATATGTTTGTTACTTGAAAGTGCTAAGTTCGGGGGTAATTTGTTAGGCAGCAATAGACAGCTAACACTGCTGCCTTTGTAGGAGTTGGCATCTGAGCTGAGGCCTGAATAAAAGGGAGTCAGTCAATGATGAAGAGATCTTAGGGAAGAAAATTCCAGGTACAGAGAATAGCAGGTTTAAAGACTCCGAGAAGGCTGTGAGCTTGGGGTGTCACTGCAACAGCTAAAAGGTCCATGTGGTTGGAAACTTGTTGGTGAAGCACAACCAAGTGGTAAGAGAAAAGTGAAATTTCCCTTAAAGAGAGATAAGAAATAACGTTACCTACCCTATATTTTACAATGAATAATCTTTATAAACTACTGAGCTACTATGTGGGAGGTAAGGGTGGAAGCAAGAAAACCAAGTAGAAGCTTACTGCAACTAGCCCAGTCAAGAGATGACAGGTAATCAGACTAGGATGTTAGAAATAGAAATATCACAGATTGGCAAGATTCGGGAAATGTATTTTCAAAGTGGAGTCAACACAACTATATAAAAAGCATCCACATAGTCTACACCATGCCAATAGGTTTTTTTTTTTTTTTTTTTTTGCGTTATGCGGGCCTCTCACTGTTGTGGCCTCTCCCATTTGCGGAGCACAGGCTCCGGACGCGCAGGCTCAGTGGCCATGGCTCACGGGCCCAGCCGCTCCGCGGCATGTGGGATCTTCCCGAAACGGGGCACGAACCCGCGTCTCCTGCATCGGCAGGCGGACTCTCAAGCACTGCGCCACCAGGGAAGCCCCCATGCCAATAGGTTTTTGAGTCACCTGGATAACACCAGAACAGACCTAGAAAGAGGGGACATTAGATATGATTGAATGAGACACAACTCAAAATTCAAGACATAATTCTTGGTGTGATGGTTAAAAATCGTAATTTCTTGCAGTTAAAATGCTGTGGGGCCCGGTAAGACTCTTCCCTTTATAAAATAATTAAGCAGTCAGTAGAAATGTTCTCTTTGGCATCTGGTCCAACTGGTGCCAACCAGAGTGTTTAAAAAAAAAAGTATTTAAGCAATCAACTAGCAGAGTTTAAAAAAAATTAAGTAATAAAACAGAGATAAGGAAAACCAAAAATAAAGTCAGATTTTCTTTCCACATCAACATATTTCCAAAGGGACAAAGTTAAAGACAGGAAGTATTTCTTTAAGTTAAAGAACAAATACATGGTAACTGGCCAATTATTCACTGGTTTCATAGAGTATTAGAGTTTTACTTACTGGGGCTTAACAAGAATCTACATGTTCCTACTCTGAAAATTTTCTGAGCAGGCATTGTTCACAAAAAGTACAGAAGTGAATTTGTCGAAAAAACCTGCCTTACTTACTGCTTCTTCCATTGTATGCACAAAAAGCATGTCAGGACGACTCACAGGAAATATTTATTTCCAAATCAAGGCCATATTTTTGTACCTGGGGACCAGCCTTCGGCTTCCCTTTTTAGGTAAAAAAAAAAAGTTCTGATATTCTCAAGCTGAGACATGAAGAATCAAGCTTTAAAAAGTAAAAATATAAACAAATTGTTATTAGGATTATCTTACTACAGAAGACCAATATAATTCTTAACTTACTAGTCATACACACACATATATACTATATATATATATATATACATATATATACATCTCACATTAAATGGAAGGAATTAATAAATATGCAACTTGAAAAACAAGGGTGTTTTAAAGAAATGCTTAAAATTAGATAAATCTTTAAAAAGACAGAAATACTGACAAAAAGACAGGGCACCCATCTCTCTAAATTTTCCATATTTTTTCCCCAAGACCTTGGGTATAAAAATATATAGCTGCTGTAGTAGGCACTAGAACCTTCAAGTAAATACTAATGGCATAATTTTTAAAATTTATTTATTTTTGGCTGCCTGGGGTCTTCGTTGCTGCACGCGGGCTTTCTCTAGTTGTGGCGAGCAGGGGGCTACTCTTCACTGCACTGGCTTCTCTTGCTGCGGGGCCCAGGCTATAGGCACACGGGCTTCAGTAGTTGCAGTGCGTGGGCTCAGTAGTTGTGGCTTGCGGGCTCTAGAGTGCAGGCTCAGCAGTTGTGACGCACGGGCTTAGTTGCTCCACGGCATGTGGGATCGTCCTGGACCAGGGCTCGAACCCGTGTCCCCTGCACTGGCAGGTGGAATCTTAACCACTGCGCCACCAGGGAAGCCCTGGCATAATTTTTTCATTTAATTTTTTTAAAGAAAAAATCCCAGTGAATATATAATGGATATTTTTAAAAAGCCAAGCATTACTTGCATATTCATGAGAAGTCTACAAAAAAATTTAAATGTCCAAGCCTATCCATGGGTCCATGTTCTATATTGTTCTAGTTTTTTCTTAACCCACATAAATCAGTGTATTAAATTAAATCCTGTATTTGATCACATCTGCTTTTGCTGCTAAAGTCAGCATATTAAATGTTGAAATACTTCAGTGGAGAAGTTCTACTTATTCTATGTCACTGAAAGAGCAGTCAGAAAAATCCGAGAGAAAAGCCTTCAGCTTTAAAGGATACTTCAATTACGTTCTCTCTCTTAATAGCAGCACCTGTAAAATTATTATATCCCCCAAGAAAGCCTGTGGACAGCAGGTGCTTCAGAAAAAGTTTGTTGATTAAAAGAAAATATATACTCGTTGCCTTTTGTTTATAATTTATGCTACATGCCTTTTCATTATGAACTCATTCCTTTTGCCAAGAAAACTCAAATATGACGAAAATTATGTTAACCTTTTTAAGTCTACGTCAAATCACTGTAAAATAATTCTTCAAATGAAGGAAGTTTTCTTCTTTTATCTCACACTGTACCAATTTTGAAATTGACTATGGCACACAGGGTCATCACTCCTAATTTTTCACCCCTCACTACTGTAATTATATACTCACACCCTGCCACACAGGCAGTAGTGCCTAGCTGTGCGCAGAGTGTTCTTCCATGCCCCAATCCATCAATGTTGGCGTTGACCACGTGTCTTATCTGGTCAATGGGATAACAGAAATGACAGTGAGCCAGTTCCAAGCTTGTCTACGCCTAGATCCAGACAAATCAGTCCCAGGAAAGCCCAGTCCACAATGGTCAAATCACAAACAAACTACAGACCTGTGACCATGAATATGCTTGTTCTTTTAAGGAACTGAGATTTTGAAATTGTTACAAAACAAAAATATATCAATGCTCAGTATCTTTATATGGCTGCTCATGTAACATTAGTTGCATCAAACCACACCTCCTTGGATTACCTATCCTAATAATAGTAATTTTCTTTGACTATCTTCTATTCCAGAAAACAGAATCAGAAATCTTTTTAATAAAGGAATTTTTAAAGAAAAAGTTGTCATGGAAAGACATTCTATGAAGTCTAATTTTCAGAAATAAACTACGATATGCCAAATAAACTGTATTTTAACAAACTCAAGTTATAATTTTGTAACCTCAGATGTGTCTACAATTTACCAAGCAGTTCTCTAAGTGAACTGAAAGTAACCCATCTCCCTAACTATCTGAAATACTGCAGAACCGCTCATCTGGTTTTTTGAGCAGTTCCTGAATAGCTTCCCTTTAAAACCTCACAGGTGTGAACTAAGTAGTGTTAGGAGGAGGAACCAGTATAAATTAGTAAAAATCTTCAATTAAAGAAGAGTTTAGTAAGTACAGTTTTGTTAATTTTGAATACTAATACTTTTAGGGTCTGCCTGAATCACAAGATAGGAATCATCTGTTAATTCTGTGGCTAGGAGGATGTCTTTCCTTTTTATGCTAAGTGATTTAGAAATCTATTCTTTTAAAAAGTAGGATAGATTTTTGTTTACACAAATATTTTATTAATTTTTTTCTGTCATAATTTGTATGAAGACAAACTGTAGCCTAACACAATTCAATTAGGACAAGTTATAAAAGCAATGAGATTTTCATGAATCAATTCCAAGAACATCATTGCCTTTTTAGCCATTTATATATAATAAGGCAAAACTAATATACAGTGTGAAAACTGTATATTAATAATTTGCTGAGCATGAGTCACTACAAATAATTCCTATTTTCATTATTGTTCACTGAACCTAGCATCACAGAATATAAAAACAAGATTCTTACGGCTAGTTCAACCACCCACCAGATACTTGAGTTAACTCTGTAATATTGCTCCCAGATGCTCAGTTATCCTCTGGACCCTTCTTCCAGTGAGAGGCAGTGTTCCCAAACCAGGCGGATTGTGAACCTGTTTCAGTAAGTTAGCAAAAGGTGGTAATCAGGCCTATTGTAATTTCCACTTTTTAAATAAAATAATTACTTTAAAAATGACCCTTTTACACAACACAAATGGGAAAAGAATGTATCAAAAGAGCAAGAATGATGGTGAATAGAGAACAGACAAGTCAGTTCACATCTGGACGGACCCTTGGGCAGCTTATCCTTATCCTTGGCTGAGCAATGACACCAATACTTGCATTTTGAATGTTAGGTTTTAGTTTTTTCATTTTTGCTCATATTTTTACATTTGCACTGATAATAGTCCGGTGCATACAGACAGGATGCATAAGGATATTAAATTAGCACTCACTAGTAGAAGGGAAATAATAAAATAACAATTTTGCAAATGCACTCAAAATAGTCCTTAAGTTGCATTATCTTACTCAAAATAGTCATCAAGCACATCAAGAAGTCGTTAGCCCTTAAAAAAAAAAGAAGTCAAAAGGAACTAGAGCATTCATAGCAGCAGATCTATTACTCAAATGCTTATCAATAGTAGAATGGATAAACTGTGATAGACATATAAGATGGCACACTAAAAGAAGTGAACAATCTATAACAACATGTAATAGCTTGGATGAATCTCACAAACAATGTTAAGAAAAAGAAGTCAGGGGACCTCCCTGGTGGTGCAGTGATTAAGACTGCACGCTCCCAAGGCAGGGGACCCAGGTTCGATCCCTGGTCAGGGAACTAGATCCCACATGCATGCCGCAACTAAGAGTTTGCATGCCACAACTAAGGAGCCCACATGCTGCAACTAAGACCCGGCACAACCAAATAAATAAATAAAATAAATAAATATTTAAAGAAAAAGAAGTCAGGAACAAGATTATATATTGCTTGATTTCATTTATGTAAAGTAAAAAAACAGGCAAAATCAATTCACAGCAATTATCCTTAGGGGGTGGGGGACAGTTAGTGACTAAAAGGGGCTCAAGGAAACTTCCGGGGTGCTGGTATTGTTATGTGTTTTGATCAGGTTGCTGATTATACAAAGGTGTTTGTGAAAATTCATCAAACTGCCTTGCTTACAATTTGTACACTTTTATGTATGTATGTCACAATTTATATTAACTAAAATGTAAAAAAAGAAAGTAAATGTTAGACTTGATTGGGCTATTCACATGCCCGGTGTTTTATTTGTGAAGTGTTTGATTTCTTTCTTCTCATGTCAAATATAGGAACTCAATATATTAAGTCTAAAAGTAATTTTGTCTAGTTTTAGAGCTACAATATGTAACTAATTTTAGACTACATTTTAATATACATCTGTGTCGAAAATCAAATACAATGTTATTTTGAATGTGTTGAAAATTGTTTTCTTAGACAAATAATTCAGAGACAACTAAATGGTCAGCGTCACTTAAAATAAGAAAAATAATTTTAGTCTTTATATATCATGAATATTAATTATATTATCTTTAAAATTACCTTTATTATACGATCATTGATAATACAGAAAGCTAAATTTTCATTTACATAAAATCATTTCTGTATCATGTGCCATGCAAAAATGAGGAAAAATAAACTCCTATAGGGGTTTATGAGATTATCTGGTATAATGAAAAGGTTTTGAGAATTAGAAGGAAAGTTGGGCAAGAGTGTAGTAATAGAGAAAAAGAATGGTTAGAACCGTGGATATCTGCTGACAAATTCCAGACTTTCCACCAACAAGCTGTGTGAGCTCTGTCAGGTCAACACTGTCCAACAGAAATACACCGTGAACCACGCTTGTAACTTAGATTTCTAGCAGCCACATTTTAAAAGGTAGGAAGTACACGTGCACTGCAATACACCAATAAGATATAATGCGACCCAAGACTTCATCGAAATGTAGTGCCACCAAGGCAATAAAGTTGTGTTTAACAGAAAAATATTTCACAATGCTTTGGCTAAAAATTTTAAGTTTAAATTAGTTAAAATATGAAATTCCAGGGCTTCCCTGGTGGCGCAGTGGTTGAGAGTCCTCTTGCCGATGCAGGGGACACGGGTTCGTGTCCCGGTCCGGGAAGATCCCACATGCCGCGGAGCGGCTGGGCCCGTGAGCCATGGCCGCTGAGCCTGCGTGTCCGGAGCCTGTGCTCCGCAACGGGAGAGGCCACAACAGGGAGGGGCCCGCGGACCACCAAAAAAAAAAAAAAAAAAAAAATGAAATTCCATTCCTCAGTCACACACTAACTGCACTTTAAGCGCTTCTGCCACACAGGACCAGTGGCTACCACACTGGACAGCACAGTTGTCAAGTCATTCGATCTCTCTGAGGTTCACTTTCTTCATTGATAAACTAAAGGAGGTATTCGAGAGGAAGAATTCCCAGTGGAAATGTCTGCCAACCGAAGCCCACATGCCCCACTCAAAACACAAGCCACGCAAGAATGCAGCGCAGTGTCGAGGGATCCTATGACTTTTCAGACAAAGTTGGAAATCCGGATGCTCACATAAAATATCTTTCTTTTTCCATGTAGACAACTACCGTGAAATTTTTCCGAGCACTGTGTGGGCCAAACCAAAACATATCCATATGCTTGCTCTTTGCAACCTGGGTTCTACAAAGCTTCTTTCCTGTTTTTCCAATCTGTGATTTATTTAGGAGTGATTTGGCTTCTACATCTGGAAACTAAAAAACACAGCTGGAGAATCAGTTGAGTGGTGAGCTTCAAAGCCCCCCTGTGAAGTCAAGGTGAAGCTACAGAGCCTGTGGTGAAAGTTAGCAGCATGCCGGTGTGGGCCCGTGCCATGTGTACACCCCAGGTTGCGGAGGAGTCTGAGAAAGAATCATCTGAAGGTTAGGGACAGCCCAAGCCCCTAATTTTGGATCAAGGACAATGTGCCGGAGAGAGATGGAAAGGGCGGTGAAGCCAAGTTCACCACACTGACTATCACTCTTATTACCCTGGGATCCAATCCTGTGGAGCCTGCCTCCATCCTTCAGGGCACGAGACACAGAGAGGGACACGGTGAACATGCTGGTGACAGTAGAAAGCTGCAGAGGTGAAGCAGCAAGTGGTAGCGTGAGCAGCCAGCAGCACCTTCAGAGGACACGGAGATGGGAAGTGGTGGGGGATGGCAGTGGACCCCAAGGAGGCCAGTTCTCAAGTCCAGCTGCATCACCATCTGGGAATATTCTTAACTCTGAGGAGGCAAAGTAAAAAACTCTGTTTTGGAATAGGTGCTGTCAAAACCTCCTTTTAGGTCCAGGGTGAGGGAGCCTTGGAAACTGAGGATTAGTAAGAGTCCTGAGTTAGGATTCAAGCAATTTGAGCATTAATCCCAAGTGTGTCACTGTCTTGCTGTGTGACTTCTGTTTCCCCAAATTCAAAATGGTAATAATATTGCATATTGCTTTACTCAACATCACAGGTTTTCAGGACCAAATGATATCATGAATACAAAGCAATTTGAAAAGCATAAATGCCTTATGTGATAGCAAGGCATTTTTATTTATTATTTACTAAGCAATTACTAGTGGATTCTAGGAGTGCAATTTATTAGATGTCATTTAAATCTCTAATCAGGATTCTTACATTTGAGGGAGGTGGAGTGGGTTTGGGCTTTAGAGGAATAGCAGTCAGCACTGATGACTCCATTACAAACCTGGCCGCTTTCTAGAGGGTTCATGGCGTGGAACCAGGGGAGGTCAAATTCCAAGATGGACTTTAAAAAACCTCAGAAGGGGGAATGTGCCCGAAAGCATGGGTTCTTAACCTTTTTCAGGTCACTGATGCTTTGAGGATCTGATAAAAGCTATAGCGTCTGTCTTGGAAAAAGACACTTATACAAAATTGACATAAATTTTCAGAAAATTCATAGACCCCACAGATCCCAAATTGAAAATGCCACCCTCAGGGAAGAGAGGGTCACAAACAAGACACACGACGTGGTCTTAGACTGAGCAGTTGCCAGGTAGGAGGCAGTTTTGAGAACAGCTGGAGGCCTGAAATAAAAACAAAGCAGTCTTTCTTTAAAGGCTCAGTCTCTGCTCAAAGTATTGCTACCGTGGGACCCTCAGATGAACACTTCTCGGGGGCTAAAAAAGGGGTCTCACATGTATTCACAAATACCATCATTCTAGCTAACTGGGTTAGAAGCTACTGCTTCCTTGGGCAGTTTCAACAGAAAAGAGCTTCTGCTAGCTTAATCCATATGGACCCTGACCAACCCAGGGAGGAAAAGGTAAATGAGACAAAGACAATATGCAGCCTGTTAAGTGTCCCTAAGAACCACACTGCACATGTTAGAACTATACTGTAGAACACGTAGGGAATTTTCCCATTTTGGTTTTTGGGACAGATAACAGAGACCACATGTCCCAAGGGACTTACAATCACTGAGAGTATCACCAAGAGAAGACCCCAGCAACCTAGCCTAACAGAGAGGATCACGTCAGCAATCTGGCACCCACATAGATAGCAGGAGAGCAGGAAGACAGTCACTGATTTCCTAGAAATTCAACAGCAACTTCTCACTGACACAAACAGAACTCTCCCTGATTTGTGAATCAAGTATGGCCTCAAACATTTTGACAAAATATTCTCTACCCACTTCCCGATCTAATCTCTTACAGAAATATGTTTAGGAAAGTACAATGGAAGTCAAATGGAAAACAGAAATATTCATCTCATGTATCTCTAATTATTAAAGTATGTTTGGAAGAGTGAGGCCATACTGTGAATTTGAAATTACAATTGTTCATAAAGCATTTAATGACTTTTTCATAATATGCTCATATGCTCTATTTTTTATAGACATCACAAAAGAATACCTCATGTATTGCAATATTTAAAACCTGACTTCCAAAATAGGGATGAATGAACAAGTTGAAATTACTAGTCATGCAATGAATGCTCTTTCTTTAAATCAAGATATTTATCTTTCTAAGACCAGCTGAACTCCATTAAGAAATATATCTTCTGATTATCAAATAATGAGGTCTTCACCAAGGACTGCAGGCTATATTAAGTCAGAAGGAACGTTCAGAAGCAAATGAAAATACTATATGAACAAACACACTGCACTGCATTCCCATCTACTTGCCAAAGAAATACAGTCACTTGTAGGAGTAGGAAATTTTCTCAAATTGTCAATGGATTTTGAAACTTCCCAAGGACAGGATGGCTTCCACTTTGGGATTTCCCCTAACAGCCTCCTAGTTAGCCTCCTAGTTAGGTTTATACTTCAGAGAGATACCTGGAAATCTCTTTTAATTTTAATTCTTCCAGGTCAGATGGTTTAAACAGCAGATAATTTCCCTCTGTAGTTCCATGACTTCAAATGCCACTTCTCACTAATATATGTCAAAATAAATGGTAAATCACATTTTAATATATAGTAGAACATTTTTACGAAAGTATTATGTTGGATATTCCAAGAATATAATTTAGAACAGTGCCTGGCACATAGCAAGTACTCGAAGAAAGCCAACAATGACAATGTCATTCTCACCTTGTGGGAGGCAGCTACTAAGATGGCCCCAGGTGATCCTTACTTTCTGTTATTCTTGCCCTTGAGCACAGGCTGGACTTGGTGATTAGATTCTAATGAACAGAATATGGTAGAAAGTGATAAGTTATCACCTTCAAGATTAGGTTATTAAAATACTTTCACTTTCATCTTGGGTTCATACACTCTCTCTAGCTTTCTCTTGGATCTCTTGCCCTGAGGGAAGCCAGTATTATGTTTTAAGTTCCAGGTTGGAATCATGGGCCTTCAGAAAGGCCTGGATGAGTGAGATTGGAATTGGATCTTCTGAGGCCTGCCAACAACCACATCAGTGAATTCTGAAGCAGATCCTTCAGTCCCAGTCAAATTTTGAGATGACTACAACCCTGATCAGCAGTTTGACTGCAACATCGTGAGACAGAGATCTTCAGAGAATCAACCAGCTAAGTCGATTCCTTTCCAGCAAAAACTGTGAGATAATATTTGTCATTCTAAGCCGATTCAGTTTGGGGGTAGTTTGCTATGCAACAGGATAACTAATCCAGATTTTAGAAGTGGGGTGCTGCCATGACAAAAACCTAAAAGGTGGTAGAGGCTTTGGAACCATTTAGTGGGCCTAAGAAGAGGGCCAGTGACAGTGTAAAGTGCCTTGGACACATTGTTCACAGAATTTTGGACTTTGAAGAGATTTCTATTAAGGGCATGAATGAAGGTGAGGAAAATCTTATTGGAGACTAGAAATTACACAGTGGCAAAAGGTTTAACAATACGACACCTATGTGTAGTTATGTGACCTGCAGACCCATGCATTTATATGAGACGTTTACAAAGTGCCAAATGAACTGGGTGATTTAGTTAAGGAGCTTTCCCAGCAAAGTACTGAAGATGCTACCTTGTTCCTTCTTGCTGTTTATAGCAAACTGTGAGAATATAAATCAGGGGAGGGACTACCAAACAAAAAAGGAGGCAGGACCTGAAGGTTTTGAAAATCCTCAGTCTCTCTAGACAGCAAACAATGCTAAAGTTAAGAAACAGTTTCCAAGCAAAGATCACTTCTAGGGAACTGTCTGAGAAAACATGGTCTAAAATCAGATCAACGGTGCAGCTTCTGAAATCCTTTTGGTAAGCCCTGGGAAACGTGGCATCTCTGAGTACTATTCAGTCAGACCACAGGATCTCCTACAACTTTAAGGGTGTGACTCACAGATACTCTCAACAGGCCTTTGGTAAGTTAAAGGGCATTGTCTCTCCCTTGCCTCTGCAGAAACTCAAAGTAGAGAAGGAATCATCTCCAAGATGGGTGTGGTTTTTTGGTCTAACAGAGTAAACCTCAACAAGTTTCACAGGAGACCCACAAAAATTTTGAGAGGATTTTACCAGCAGATACACTGCCAGTTTGGACTGGAAGGAATGGAGATGGTCCTAAATGAAAAAAGGCCATAGATCCCCCAAATTCTACAGGCAGGAAGCAGACAAAAAACTCAGCTGCCAACACACGCTACCTTTCATGAAAAAAGGAAGGATGACTCAGTAGTCCATAGGGTAGAATCAAGAACCATGGAGAATTATTCCCAGGCCTGGACCTAGCTGAGGAACATTTGCCTAACTGGATTTCAGAATTTTCATGGACCAACAACTCCTACACACCTTGCACTTTCCGCTGTTTTGAATAAGAATATGTAGGTATCGTATGCCTGCCCCACTATTGTATGTTGCTTATATGTTGAGGTTTAGTTTCACAGATCTACCAATGAAGAGGAACTATACTTGAGAAGTTATACTTGAGGAACTATATCCAAGGAGCCATACCCACATCTGGATAAAACTCAGATGACTTCTGGATTTTGAGCTGATACTCACCTATCTAGTAAAGAGGATATATTTTTCATCTTCTAATAAAAGTGATGTTTGACATCAGTACTATTTAACATGTTTTACAGAATCAAACCTTTAAAAAGGATATAAAGTCCTTTTAAAAATTACCTCTAAATGTTTGTTAATAGGTTGAGAGATTATTGCAGTAGGAAGCATAGTTACAATATTAAATCTCACTAACATAAAACTTGATAAACTGTTCTACACTAACCAAACTAATCAAGCAATTTATCAGCTGCCCAATATTAATCTACATTTAGAATACTTATTTTATAGTATCATAGCTATTGTCTAGAGCATACAAGCAACGTCAAAGTTCTCTTACATACCTTGATTTGTAGAATTTTTTTTTTACAAAAATTCCACTTAAAGAAGGGCTTTAAATGAGAGGTGAAATGGGAAATAGAATGTTTGACTCTCCTAAAATGATTATATATTTTTCTTAAGTTCACTTATTCTCAAAGGAAAGGACATGGTGTCATTCAAATGTTCTAAAATGCCTCATCCTTCAGAATGACAGCACATCTTTCACTTTTCTATTCACTACGTATCATATTGTGACATTTTATATGTGAAAAATAGCTAAAGCAATATTTTTTTAAATGTCATACTATTATAACAAGCAATTTATTTCATGCCCATGTCCCTCCAGGCTGTGAGCCTTATTAGCGTAGGGCAATGTCTGGCATGTCCTCTGGAAAAGCACCCACAGGCCAATAAAAACAAAGAACACAAGTGTGCCATTCAGAAATACACAGCATTGTTTAAAAATAGCAACACCCATGCTGCTCAGACCAAGAGGAGGGTGCTGCCAGTCTGCAGACGCAGCCAAGCGCAGTGAGGAGTGCTCCACTGTTCTGGAAATCAGCGTATGCAGGCTCTGGGCTTAGCTTGAGACGTATGCTAAGTGATTCATCCTCTTCAGGATTGTTTTCTTAACTGTAAAATTCAGTGTCTGTATCACCAAGTGATGCGTTCTTGAACGTCAGACATGCAGGTACTCATAACATGAGTTCTTATTTTATACATGCAAAACCTGTATAGGTACAACGGGTGGCCAAATGCTCACTTTTTACCCTAACATAAACTTCTAAAAAGGAAACTTTAAACTACTACTTTGTAAATGAAAAATCTGACTTACCGTGCCATTAATGGGTAGTAACCATAAAATTTAAATACAATAAAACAACAAAACAATTATTAAAGTCTAGCTGTTAGGCTTTTGGCTGCCTGAAGTCAGCTCTCTGAAAACAAATGAGCAACTATATCTAGGAGAGAGGCTCTAGTATCAAACTGAGAGTTTCTCCTTGACTTGTCAAGAAAACACTGAAAGGGAATTCAAAAGGGCAGAAGTTTCTCATGTGATTTGATGTTATTTTATGCAGCATCTGCAGATCACCTAAAATCAACTCCAGTATCAACTAAAATCACCTTTTTCAACAGCGCCAAATGTCCTACACTCTGGAAATGCTGCATCAAATAATCACACCTGTTACTTCTGATTCTAAATTTTATCTTGAATCCTCACATGACCCACCTAACCCACTTTCTCAAAACCTTTAATATTGTCACAGAGACACTAAAATAATTTTTAGGGCAATGGAGTACTGTGGAAAGAACACAGGCTAGGAAATCACATTGGGGTTCCAAGTGTAGATTCATTAGACTCGACCTTGACACTGGCAACTTAATTTACCCCTCTGAGCCACAGACTACGCCTTCACACCAAAGTGCTCAGTTAGGGTTAAGTGAGAAAATGCATGTAAGTGCTTAAGCGCAGCACCTGAATGTGGCAGACACTCAATAAATGTTATGTATTTAACATAATTTAATTCTTTCAAGGAAATTTTCAAATTTCTATCAAAATAAATGTTTCAAATAAGAGTGGCTCAAGAGAAAAAATACAGTTGGCCATTTTTATTTTACAGTAAAGTTATACATATTTCACTTCCAAACAAATCTACAAAACCCATAAACCACTGACTGGCAAAAGTAGCAAAAACATTTTGTCCTCAGTGATAAAATAAGAACACTTATTTGTCAAAATGAAAAACAGCAACTCTTAGCTGCTACCATGCAAAGCGTTCTCAAGTCCTTTCTTACCAAAAAAGGGTCAACATGGTAGAAAAGACAGAGTGAGTGTCTTTAATCAAGTAAAAGTTTCAGCCAAGGTGGGAATATGGCTCTGAAAAGAGCCACATTTAGACCACAGATAATGACTCTATTACCTACTAGATGTAATACACGGTGGGCAAAATAAAAAGTAGCCCAATATTAATCCTGCAACAGCAGTCCTGGTTACCTAGTAAATGTCACAGTGATGCACTCTGGGATTTGTGCTAGTCACATTAGATGTATTATTTCTAGTGCATGCAAGTGTGCAAAAGAGACATTGAACTAGGAGGCAAACTAGGAAGAAAGCCAACTAGGAAGAAAGCCAACTAGGAAGAAAGCGAAGTTCAGAGGGGTTACCTGCCTGCTCAAGGTCACTCCATTGGTAAACACCAGAGTTGCATTCTAACAGTATCTGATGCCAAACCCACTCCCCCGCTTCACTAGTCCCTGTTTCTTTCTTTTTAGGACATGCAGATGTGGGCAAGAATCATCCCCAATGCTTTGAAATGTCATAAACTGATGTTAGTCCCCTTCTCTCTCTCTCACGTCTTCTAGTTTCTCTCAAATCATTTGCATTTTGGTCCTCCCGGCTTCAGTCGTCATTCTCAAACTCCAATTCACTCATTCCTTAAGTCTCTAAAACCTGGTCTCCTGTCCCAGCTCTTGGTAAGGCAGGAGGGAATTTTAAAAGGTCAAGGTAAGTTTTCCAATCTACTTGGATGTAGTGAACTGTATAACATGCATGGGTCTTCTACCTCAGACTTAAACAAAAGGCTCAAAGACACTGAGCACTTCTCTTCCCTGGTGAACCAATATTGGCGAGTTCCAATTTACAAGGATGACTAAGGCAGGTACAATGTGTGGAGTCACAAATATTCATGCATGTCACATATATTTAACAGAATGTTTAACTGAGTCATATTTTCAAAAGTTATCTAGAAGCTTTTATCTTTTATTCAGAAAATAAATCTTAAGGCAGGGCTTTACATAAAGAGTTTTTATACATGTTCCATTTTTAAAATAGAACAGAATTAAACAAAAACAGCTTGATAAATTTCACCTTTTAACTGCACGATGTATGTACTTCAGTGAAAATGTCCATTTAATAGACAACATCTAATTGATGTTTGTATGTCCTAACTTTGCACTTGAAAACGAGTATCCCTACTACACATTGCCTATACCCGTGGGGCTAAATTACTGAGGTCTGTGAACCACTCTGTTGTACAGGAAGTTCCCCAGTATTCCAAAATGCAAGTATCACCCTTCTAAGCACTATACACCCGCTAACACTACTGATCCTATGACAAACTATTATAAACACCATTATCCTGATTATTACATATGATGAAAGCAAATCACGGAGATGTTAAGTAACCCAAGATCACCCAGCTGGTAAAAAAAAAAAAATATATATATATATATATATATATATATGGCAAGACATCAAATCCAACATCTCTGACTCCTCAGCCCACATCCACTACATTTCACTGCTCACCATATAGAAGCACATTCATTGGCAGAGAGCCAATGAATATATAGGTATAGACCTATATATTTATTGATCACCTACTACAGTATATGCCAAGCACTTAGCACTGGAGATGAAAGAATTTTTTAAAAGCCTGGTCCTGAGCTGAAGGAGAACTTTTTTTTTTTTTTTTTAAAGTAAATTCAGGGTAAGTTGAAAACAAAGAAGAAACCAGATACAATATGTTTTCACACTCAGGCAAATGGGCCATTCTATGTCTCAGGGGAACATAATGCAAAGGACAACTAACTTGAATAACCATGTCAGCCTTAGAAGCACCAAACGTGTTTGTTTTAAATAACTGTAATACACTTATCTGGAATAGGAGCATAGAAGACATCATATGAACCTTTTTTTTTTTTTTTTTTTGCAGTATGCGGGCCTGTCACTGTTGTGGCCTCTCCCGTTGCAGAGCACAGGCTCCGGATGCGCAGGCTCAGCGGCCATGGCTCACGGGCCCAGCCGCTCCGTGGCACGTGGGATCTTCCCGGACCGGGGCACGAACCCGCGTCCCCTGCATCGGCAGGCGGACTCTCAACCACTGCACCACCAGGGAAGCCCTATGAACCTTTTCTTGATGGTTTCTGGTCATCACTGGGAAGACCAAGAGCACTGCAATAATGTAATACAATGTTTTAAGAATGAGGGACTGTTTGCCCCCCCCAAAATTTAAATAGTTACATCCCTCTCCCAGATCTTATTGCACAAGGTTACTGCCTACCTCTGGCAATCACACCCTCTCCTAATCTAACATGATATAAAGAGAGTTAATTAGTAAGCAAACTTGAATTCTAAATTTAAATTGTCAGGGAGGGTCCCTTATTCAGAGTAAAGTACTTGGATTTATTCCAGTCTGCCTATTTTCTTTGATGTTCATTTAGGTACAACAAAAAAGGAGTTAATTATAAAAACAAATTCTGCCAATTTCAAAATTTTACCCGTGGCAACCCTGGGAAGAGAAAATGATCAAATATCTCAAACAGGGACTGCTAATGATAACAACAGCTAATGTTGAATGAGTGGTACCTACTATGTGCTAGGTATGTGCTAGGAGCTTCACAGGTATTAATTATTTTATCCTCACAATATTTTATAAAATAGGTCACTCTAATCTCCATTATATAAATAAGAAAAATGAGGCCCAAGATCACGCAAGAAGTTGCAGGGCTAGAATTTGAATCACATGCTTGGGGTAAAAGAAAAAAGCCTCAAATGTCTTTGCAGCCAAGCCAGCGAAGTAAATGTGCGAATCAGCTCAGTCTTAAGATTACAGAGCTATGGTTCTCGACCTCAGCTGCACATTGCATTCACCTGGGGAGATTGCCAGGTGGGTTCCACCCCACAGATTGAGACTTAATTGGACTGGGAGTTGCCCCCAGGTAATTCTAATGGGCAGTCAAAGCTGAGAACCACTGTTTATAGACACAGAAAATGGAGCATGGCCCCAAAAGCACTTTTGCTTTTTTTGTTTTGTTTTGTTTTGTTTTTGGCTGCTTGGCAAGGAACATGGGATCTTAGTTTCCTGACCAGGGATCTAACCCGCACCCCCTGCAGTGGAAGCTCCAAGACTTAACCACTGGATTGCCAGGGAAGTCCCAAAAGCAGTTTTTTAAAAAAAATTTTAAGTTAACTAAACACTGTGCTGGTCAAAGGTTGTTACTACTGCCACCAGAGGTAACCTCTGCCCCAATCCTCAATATAATTAAGGAACACTATAGATGGAAGATAGAGAGGCTGGCAGACACAGACATTTGTTTTTAGTGGACGGAGCACTGCCAAAGTCTGGAACTTTTCCCATGTAACCCCTGCCATTTCCTATTTATGGAACTGTTCTACTCCAAAATACACTTGGAGTTAGACATAACCTACTTTCAGAGTAATGTCTGGTGTCAACCCATTATTAAACTGAAGATGACCTAAATATGTTCATTTAACAAATGTATACCTTCAGATTACATGGCCAAATTACTTAACGTTTTTCAAGAGGCATTTTTTAAAAAAAGAAGGCCACTCATAATTAACTCTGATTTTAATCCAAGCCAGGTCAAGAGATCTCACATAACTAAACAAGTCTTAAGAATGGAGAGTTTAATGTCCTAAAAACAAATCTATATGTGTACATAGCACTGCTGAGTAAAATGTCATTTGTCATTGGAAAAGGGAAGCAAAACCTGCGTACCATCAGAAAATCTTCATTAAATGGCCTGCAGATGTGATATCCAAAATAAATGCTACAGAACAGAATTGTGAAAAAATAAGAATTGTAAAAAAAAAAAAAAAAAAAAAAAAAAAAAATAAGAAACTGTAGCCTGCTTGGGAAATAATTCTTCACACATAATCATATTGCAACTGTGCAGCACCACAATTCAAGAGCAAATGGCAAAACACTAAATTAAGAAATGGACTGTAAGGCCACCCGTTCAAACTAGCTACAACATTTTTTTTCATCTCCTGCAGCAAAGCAAATGTTGTGTATTTTACTGGTTTTGTATTACCACTTACCACCCCTCTCCCCCACTATCACCACCAAAAGAAGGCAAATAAAAGGGGAAAAAAAAACTGAGATGGATTTTCTAAATGGAATACTGCAAATAAAGGCCATGACTCAGAAATCAGGGCCTCCTCAGTCAATGAGTTCCAGCACTGGGAGTTTAGGCAAATGTGCTACTTGAGCAAAATATTTCATTGTTGTTACTTGGTTTTTTTCAAAAAGCAGACAAGGAAGTGAAGTCTGAGAAAGCAGACAAAAGTGCTTGGAACTAGTTTTCTCATCACAGTTAAAATTTGTTTGTTGACTGAATAAATATATACATTGACCCCCTCCTGAGTGTCAGGCACTGTGCAGTGCTGAGGATGTACTGGTGAATGTGACAGCACCTGCTCTCATGAGTCTCCTGAACTAAGAGAACAAGGCACCAACTTTGCATAATCCACCATATACACCCTTCCAGTCACGTGTGTGAAAATCCAGTCCTGCCATTGTACTACTGAATGGCAAGTTTTTCCCTTGGTCTAACTGCCGCTGGTGTCTTCTAAGTAAACAAGTAAATAAATAAATATCCATATTTTGCATACCAACAGTAACTCATGGGTAAATTTCAACAAGTTCTAAAGAAAAACATTTTTAAAGTAAGACTGAATCAAAACAGATTTTCCTTTTGAACAAAGCCCAGCTCACGTATTTTCATTGCCTGTGGCTATACAGCTTCAGTAAGCTAAAAATACTTCGTTTCTAAGTTGGGAAAAGCAAATAAGACCAAGAATCAGAAAACATTCACAACAGCTAAAGCAATGAAAAGGTATCTGTTTTATATTTGTATAAATATACAATGACAGAAACTATCCATGCAGCTTGTATCTTCCTAGAAATATGAAATAAGCTATATTTGCATGATCAGCAAGGACTGTCAACATTTCACTACTCAGAGCCTTTTATTATTATTACTTTTTTTGGTGGGGAGAGGACTGCATAAGTGTTGAAAACTAACCACAAGTATAAGAAAAAGCTTTCAAAAAATATGTAAAGGATGACTCTGCTCTTAACAAGGCCACATGGTGCTTACTTTGCAGTCATGCATCATTTATGTTCCTGAAATTTACATTAAATGGGATTCTAAAATAGAAGGATAGGAGCTTTCCGTCTTTCTGCAGGTATTGCTCACGTAGTATTTGCTGTGTCTGGCAAAGTGAAAAACCAGGTTTCTCCTCTTGCACCTCTCCGGAACAAACTGAAAGTTACTCAGTTTAGTAAAGCTTTTTTTTTTCTTTTTCCAAAAACATACCTGCAGGATGGTGAACAGTAGCGTGCACTTTTCCAACACATCCAACATCTCTAAAGTCACACTACTGAGTTAACAGAGATAAGCAACTAGCAGGTCTAGGCTCCATTCGACTGGGCCATTAGCTTGGACCACCAGGTCATGGCTTAATTTCCCTTGAAGAAACAGCAGTTTGAGAAATCTCGGCCAAACTCCCCATTTCTTAGGCTACTGACAACGTCAACTGGAAAGCAAATGCCTAGAAACCAGGAAACCATGCCCCTCCGGATGGGCTGGCAGGAGCGGAGGCAGGGATCCTGGTTTGTCTGCCCGGGTTGCAGCTGGGCCTTTGACAAGGGCTGGGGTAAAAGACTCAGTGTGTACCCGCCCATCCATCGCCCAGTGGAACCTGGGCTGGCGCTGCCAATTTCAAATGTAACCACCGGAGGAAGCGGGAGGATGCGGATGTGTCATCTCTGACACTCCGGGGTCCGGCGGGGCTTGCCTCTGATGTCCCTGAAGGTCAGAGGTGGTGCCCGCGGTGCCAACAGCTCATCAAAACCACTTTTCCAGTCGGGGCGGGAGGCGCGGGGCAAAGTTGGCCACCGGCCGCGCGCGTCCCGTTAACCGTACCTTGTAACTGGGCGGAAAGGGACTCCTGGTGCTGCTGGTACTTGAGTGCCACCGCTTCGGCTTTCCGCAGCTGTGTCTGCAGCTCGTAGTAGAGCATCGCGCCATAGAGAAAGCCGAACACCACGGTCAGCAGCAGCAGCGTCTGGAAGATCCGCTTCTGCTTTCGGGAGCACATCCCGTTTCCCATAGTCCCGTCGGGACCCCGCGCCGCGGCCGTCCTCGCCACCGCCGTCCCTTCCTCCCCTCGGCCCGAGCGGGCGCCTCAGCAGCGGCCGCCGCAGGAGGTGGCCGGACGCAGCATGAGGAGGAGACGCGAGACACAAAAGCTGGGCCGGAGGGGAAGTGGCGCCCACTCAGCCTCCGCGCGCCGCGGGGCGTGCAGCCATCGACGCCGCCTGGGCAGCCGCCGCCGCCAAACTTTGGCGAGGCTGACTCTCCGTGAGTGCCTGGGCCCGGGAGGGGGCCCTCCGCATACTTCTGAGCGGGCTGTCCTCGCGCCGGTCCGCAGATGCCGCCTGCCTTGTTCCCTCCTCCCCACTTTTTGGCCCGGCTGCCCCCGGCGGCGCTCGGAGTCCCGCCTCTGCCGCTCCCCGCCCCCTCGCGGCAGCTCCCACTGCGCGACTTTGTTGCCACCAAAAGGAGGGGGTGCGCGCCCAACAAAGGGAGCCGGGCTCCAGGCGGCGCCTCAGCGCGCGGCCCGCGGGGGTGAGTAGTTGGGTGGGGGCCGGCTGCCCCGGCCGGGTTTGGGGGACGGCGGACCGGTGTCACTGACGGGGCTGCGGAGCCTCGGCCGCCGCCACCTCCCACCTAACTTACGTGTCACCCACGGCCCAGCTATTCTGGCCAACGGGATTCCGGGAGGAAGTCCCACTCGGGCTCCCCGCTCATTGGGCCCGTCAGAGCCACCGCTCCCTCCCTTCGGGAAGGCAGTGCCGGGCTCGATTGGACGCCCGCTTTGTCCGTCCGACCCCGGGGCCGCGCCTTCCCTCGAACGCGGGGGCCGGCTAGGGCCTCCGTGGGCCACGCGGCCGCCTGGCGCGGGGTTACGCCCATGTGGAGTGCTGGTGGCGGGTAGAGGCCGCGGAGCCAGCGGCGGGGAGGTCGGAGTGCGCGGGAGACGCGTCCCGGGTGACGGCTGGGAGAGATACGGGTGTGTGTGTGTGTGTTTGTGATCCTGCTCTTGGAACGCACGTGGGGAGAGGAGTACAGTGTATAAAGTGGGAGAGAGTGGATAGCAACAGCTGTGTACACTACACCAAGCACCCTTTCTTTCCCTGTCCAGTGGGCAGATGCGGCAGGCACACGGGATAGCTACATGGTCAACACAGTTTTCTTGTGAACCGGAGATGCCTTGCCTACTGAGTCTTGCCCCATCCAGTGCACTATCACGGATGCGTGTGTCCCCATAGATGGCAAGACACAAGTCCGGAGACTCGAGTGCGCTAGCATGCTAGACTTACTGCTCAACTGTACACGTGGGTTGGGGAAATCAGCTTGTCTTTGGCAGAGCGGAAAGAAATGATCTCATATGTTTCCCCCGGCTGCAAATAAAATAATTTTAAAACAAATCTTCCGGGCTGAAATGAGTATGCATTTATTTTGTCATATGTATTTGTTTTATTGTTGGCAAAAATACATCAGTTACACTGCTAAGTTACATTTTAAAGGCCAACAAAGGTTCCCTATGTAAAAACAAGTAAAACAAACATAATAACTACAAACCTCTTCAAAGAAAATCCATAGAACATTTGTTCTTTCTATGTACTTGAGGGAAAAAAATTGGGGTTATGCATAAATTATAATTTTGCTTCTGCTCTTGACCTAAATTCTAAAAAAGTAAATATTTCTCAAATGCCTCAGTCATGTCATGGAATTTATCACATACTGCATACTTTTTAAGATACTTCAACCAGATTTTAGTTATCACTATCAATAATGGCCAGTGAGTACTCAAAATGAGGGTAGATCTGTTTAGCCACAAATACAACTTAAAGACAGCCCCTGGTGCAGAAATTTTTTAGTGTTAAAAGCCATAAAAGTAAACAAATTTACAACCTAGCCAGCCTGTGACATTTATATTACCATGAAAACTAAGTGTGCCTGGCATGTGCTTTTCCCTAATAAACGATAACTTACATTATATTTTTTAAATGCTTTCATTTACTATCTCATCACAGCCGGGTTAAGTATTTGGCTCACATATTGGTAAATAAAGAAAGCAAAGCTTATCAAAGTACTGTGATAGCTCTAAGACCTTCTAGAAAGCTAGGAGCGCAACAGGATTATAACCCAGGTCAGAATCTTCCTCTTTCGATCTCTTTCTCCTATAGAAGCCAGGTTCTCATTCTTTTTAAGCAAGTTATATAAACAAATTATATCTGGTCCATTAGCGTGAGAACCTAATTTAAAGAGAAAAAGGTCTGAAGTTTTAGTTTTTGTCCTGTCATGTAAATATTATGTAACTTTACTTGTTACTGAATTTACCACTGTTTAAATTTCACTCTTTCAATGTGACTCAAGACTGGAAACTGAGACTGGATAATTCCTGTGACCTTGTCAGAGTTCCTCGTAACTAAAAATTCCTCACCGTTGTCAGTGTACAATTTGCTAAACAAACTCTTCCTCCAAAAAAAACTACCAAAACTGCTCTGGAAGAAATTAAGTTTTATAGCAACAGTCCTTGCCCATACATGAATAGATAATTATCCTAGCCAGAAAAGAAAAAGAAGCTGTCTAGAGAATTGGGAAATTATTGCTCATGTATTACACAGTATGCAGTATTTGGTTGTTTTTCAAAATCTTTGGAAAATTCCTGTGCTTCCAGAATACATGATTACTCGTTTTAAACCTATGATTTCTTCCCAAAGTCGGATTTCAGACTCCGAAGGTATTCTTTGCCTAAAGCTGCTGGCTGACTCTACAGAATATAATAAATGTAGGTCATAAAACACAACTCAATATTGAAGTCATAAAATTTGAAAGAGAACAAAAATTATTACCTGAACTTATCCATTATTTCAAATTCAAGAAGGGTATGTAGAAGTACATAAAATCACTAATGGCAGCATCTTCATAGTATTACTTTTTCAGGTTGGAGTGTGTTTCTAGTTTCTTGAAAATATCAGTGTGAGCTTTTCAAAGGCCAACATTGGGGAAGCTATTCAACGTCTATAAATTGAATTTACATAACATTGCCTTTGGGCAGAGCTTGTAATAGATGAGCTATTCATTCTGGTCTTGCTAGCTCTGTTGTAAGTTCTATCTTATTTTTGTTTCTAGCATTTAAAAAATAGTATTATATAATTATATTTCTATATGCCATATATTTAGCAATATAGTATGTAAAATTTAAAAATTGTAAATCTTGAGGAATTTCACCAGTTTAATGTTTTATTCCTAAGACAGGAAGAAATTAAAGAGATTCAAGGTCTTACATTTGAGAAGGGCTAAGGCAACATTTGGGAACCTTAGTATTCTCTCCAGTTGTAGTAAATTTGTCATTCTAACAAAATTTGTTCATTTTCCAAATAGGGGAAGGCAAGAAAATTATAGCCAAGAGATACAGCTAGTTTATAAAAATAGATGACTTTAAATTAATAATGTTCAGGATCCTAGAGCAAATTTTTCATTTAAATCTCTTTACAAATTGAATTCAATATTTTTTAATTTGCAAGAGAAATCAACACTTAAGATGATGAATTTTAAATAATATTTTTAAAATATATAATTAGGTGTCGTGATGGATGTTAACTAGACATTGTAGTGCTCATTTCAAATAAATGCATATATAGAATCATTATATTGTACCTCTGAAACTAATATGATGCTGTATGTCAATTATACTCAATTAAAAATAAGTAAATAAAATTTTAAATGGCGTTTCGGTATTAATAAATGAGTTTTAACCTTTTCATATGAAAATTGCTGAAATCAACTATCTTTTTTTCTCTATAGGAAACTTCACTCTTTATCTCTGCCTTTTGGCTATCACCTAATTAGCACACAGACTTCCTGCATGCCACCTATACCTGCCTGTTCTGAGGGGTAAAGGAAGCTACATTCAAGGTATTCTGTCTTTTTGAGGATTCAGTGAGAGATGTTTTTATAACTCCTTTTTACAAGATTTTGCTAATGACCTGGTGGTAATTGTTAGCAGATTAACAAGGTAAGCCTGTGGCTAAACGCTTAACAAAGCGATTGAAACCCCACTCAATGTGTCTTGGTGCCTTGCTTTGGTCTGTCTCTAAGCTGCCACGTGGGTAACTTTGAACTATTTAAGGAGTTAGAGGAGAGTAAAGGAGAAAGTAGATGATTAGATGAAAAGTAAAATGCTTTTCAATAACAGAAGCCACACCATCGGCACCACTGGTAAATACTTTGTGAACACACTCTGATAATGGAGGAAATGATTTTTTTTTTTTTTTTTTTTTTTTTTTAGGCATTGATCCTGCCCCAGGGTGTTTTCCAGAACTTGCACCGCTCCCTAATTACCTAGTAATGCTGAGGGCTTATGAAAATGCGCGGCCATGGCTCACGGGCCCAGCCGCTCCGCGGCATGTGGGATCTTCCCGGACCGGGGCACGAACCCGTGTCCCCTGCATCGGCAGGTGGACTCTCAACCACTGCGCCACCAGGGAAGCCCTGGAGGAAATGATTTAGAAGGTTCTACTTGCCACCGGATGTGTAGCTAAAGAAACAGAAATTATCATTTCAAACTTCTTTAACCTTCTAAAGCAGGACCATCCAGCATACCCTAAAGTCTTCCAAATTCTAAGATGGCACAAGAAATTATTTTGAATTTGTTGCTTAATGTTTATCATAGCTAACATATTAATTTTAGAAAATAGTTTAGTTCCATAGAATGTTAGAATGAATGGAAAGGGACCGTAAGTGAGACTCAGAAGTGAAGCGAACTTCCCAAATCTTCTGCTGCCTGGTTCAGGCAGCTTTTCACTAGCTCACTGCCTTCAGTAACTCAGACACTTCACATAAGCAGATGGACCACAGAAAAGATCAGTGGCCAATGAAACATACATCTTTAAATGTTCCCCTCTAAACGTATAGTTTGTTGGAGTTCTTTGTATTAAAGAGGTGTTTGGTTTATCCATGACCATTTTCTAGAATTGGTATTTTAATTTTATACGTTATATGTAGGTATTTATAGTAATTTCTTAATCGTCATGAGACATGGCTGGTCGTATTTATGATGTATCTAATGCTGAGTCCTGGGTCAGATATTCTATATTCAGTTTCAGAACTGTTCCTAAAGGAAATCATAACCTGCTTCATAAACATTCTTTATGCTCTAGTTTCCAGGAACATTTTGAGTCAAAACAAAGGGACTATCAATGTTTTTACTTAGAAATAAAGTAGAGCAAATTTTCAAATAAATAAGAAGAATCGAGTTACCTCAGGATTAAGTTCAGCTCAAATTAAAATTGTGAAATAGAAACATTTGTCTTGTGTTATTCTGCTCCTTCTCTAGTTCAACTCCATCTCCTGGCATCCAACATCCTAATGATTGCCTTTAGTTTCCCAGAATCCTTGCCTTTGACTGTGCCCTTCACTCCTCACCACCCACCCATGTACATATAACACATTGGACTTTCCTTCTTGAAGACAAAGTATACTAATCTAAAATAATCCTTCCACAGTCTTGAGAGAAAGTTCAAGATGGCTGTGTGGAAGATCCGGAATTCACCTCCTCCCATGGACACACATGTGGAACAAGTCCCTCTGAAAAAGACCTGAAAACTAGCTGAACACCTCCTCCACAACCAAGGGTAAAAGAGCCACATCGAGACAGGTAGGAGAGGGAGAGATACATTCTCACCAGAAACCCCACCCCCTGCACAGAGAGCCCCAATCTGTAGGGATCTCACAAATACGGAGCTTTTCCCTGAGAAATGAAGCGCTCGTGCACCACATCAGGCACCCTAACCCCTGGGACCTGCACCGGAGAGAAGAGCCCCCCAAACATCTGGCTGTGAAAACCAATGGGGCTTACATCCAGGAGACCCAAAGGGCTGTAGGGAACTGAGATTCTGCTCTTAAAGGGCTTGTGTGCAAACTAACGTTCCCAGGGACCCAGCACAAAAGCAGCAGCTTGAAAAGCTTGTAGGCTGAATGTGAAGGAGGTTCATTTGCCAATCTTAAAGCATTAAGGTCAGGGGCCTGACCCCCAGCTCTCTCTTTTTGCACTCTCCCTCTACCTTGCTAGCACCACAGGCATGTGCAATCACAGCCCTCTCCAGCTTCCCCACTAAAGCCTGAGGGTGTGCCCCATGCCTGTGCTCTCCCACTCCCTTGCCAAAAACAGTGGGTTCTCCCCAGCCCTGTGCTCTTTCACTGCCTCGATAAAGCTGGTGGGCATGCCTTGACCCTGCACTCCCCTGCTGCCTCGCTAAAGCTGTAGGCAAACGTGATTCACACAGGAAACAATCCTTGATTGCCTGGCTCTGGTAGCTGGAGCTTGCATTTCTGGGCCTCACAGGACTGAAACAATTGGAGAGACAGTTCTTGGCAGGCTACCAGTCCCAGGGCACTGCACAGACATCAGACTGAAACACACCCCAAGTCTGCCTGTGAAAAAGGCCTATTTACTTGTCCCAGAGCATCAGCTTGTGGGTCAGGCTTCATGTTTGCCACACATCTAGAGGCTACAGAGGAGCTCTCAGGAATGAGGCTGGAGGAGCCATCTTTGCGTTCTCCCTTGGCCTCACTACAGCTCACTAGTACGTCCCAGAAAGGAGCTTATACACTCATCTAGAGCCCCAATTTTTGCAACTGTAACCCATGGGACACTTCCAGATCACCTGGTCTGGAGGCCAGCAGGGCTTACGAATGAGGTGCCATTCATAAGACTGTATATGTTGGCATACTTTAAAAAATGCTGCCTGAGTGTCTGGCTTCCAACAGGCTGACTGAGATTTCTCCTTTTCACACATGCTCAACAAATGGGACCTATCAAGAATAAATTAGGCTGCTCAGACAATCAAAATGTTTGAGAGAAAGCCAAGAGCTAGGACAAGGTTGAGCTAGAAAGGTTCATCTCCTATACAAGGCCAATCCTTAAGACTGGGAAAGGTAGTTGTTGCACCTAATACATAAAAACCAACATAGGGTCAAGCAAAATGAGGAAACGGAGGAATATGTTCCAAAAGAAAGAATAAGATAAAACCTCAGAAAAAGGACCGAAATGGAGATAAGTAATCTACCTGATAAAGAGTTCAAAGTACTGCTCATAAAAATGCTCACCAAACTGGGGCGAAGAATGGATGAACATAGTGAGAACTTCAACAAAGAGACAGAAAACGTAAGGAAGTACCAAAGAGAAGTCACAAAACTGAAGAAAAAAACAACTGAACTGAGAAAATACACTAGAGGGCTTCAACAGCTGACTAGATGAAGCAAAGAACAGAACAGCAACCTGGAAGACAGGGCAGTGGAACTCACTTAAATGGAGCAGCACCCTCCCCAAAAAAGAAAGAAATTTAAAAATTGAAGATAGCCTAATGGACCTATGGGACAACATCAAGTGGAATAACATTTGCATTATAGGGGTTGGAGAAGGAGAAGAGAGAGAGAGAAAGGGGGCAGAAAACTTATTTGAAAAAACTAATGGTTGAAAACTTCCTTAACCTGGGGAATGAAACAGGTATGCTGGTCTAGGAATCACAGAGAGTTCCAAATAATATGAAACCAAAGAAATCCACACCAAGACACATTATAATTAAGATATCATAAGTTAATGATAAAGATAAAAATACTTATTACATCCAAGGAAACCCCCATAAGACTATCAGCAGATTTTTCAGCAGAAACTTTGCAGGCCAGAAGAGAGTAGCATGATATATTCAAAGTGCTGAAATAAAAAAACTTCCAAGCAGAATACCTTACCCAGCAAATTTATCATCCAGAATTGAAGGAGAGACAGAGTTTTTCAGACAAGCAAAGCTAAAGGAGTTAATCGTCACTAAACTGACCTTACAAGAAATTTCAAAGGGGATTCTTTAAGCTGAAAAGAAAGGGCACTAATTCATAACAAGAAAACATGTAAAAGTAAAACTCTCACTGGTAAAGGTAAATATATAGTAAAAGTAGTAGATTAATCATATAAAGCTAGTATGAAGTTTAAAAGAGAAAAGTTGTAACAATAACAATAACTACAATAATTAGTTAAGGGATATACAGTGAAATGTGACATCAAAAACAAATGTGTTGGAAGAGAGTAAAAATGTGGAGTTTTAGAATATGTTCAAACTTGCTATCAACTTATGAAAGACTGATATATATATATATATATATCAGTATACACACACACACACGCACACACACACACAAGCACAGGCTGTCATATGTGAGTCTCAAAGTAAAAAACCTATACACACAAAAAAATTAGAAAGGAATCTTAGCATAACACTAAAGAAAGTCATCCAACCACAAAGGAATAGAGCAAAAGAAGAACAAAGCAGAGAGGAACTTCAAAATAGAAAACAATTAACAAAATGGCAATAAGTACATAACTATCAATAATTACTTTAAATATAAATGGACCAAATGCTCCAATCAAGGCATAAAGTGGCTGAATGATTAAAAAACAAAGAAAGATCCATCTAAATGCTGCCTACAAGAGACTCATTTCAGATGTAAGGACACACAGACTCAAAGTGAACAGATGGAAAAAGATGTTTTATGCAAATGGAAACTAAAAGAAAGCTGGAGTAGCTATAATTACATCAGACAAAATAGAGTTTAAAAGAAAGGTTGTACTGAAAGACAAAGATGGGCATTGCATAATGATAAAGGGGTCAATTGAATAAGAAGATATAACATATGTAAATATTTATGCACATAAAATCAGAGCACCTAAATATATAAAGTAAATATTAACAAACCTAAAGGGCAAAATTGACAGCAATACAATAAGAATAGAGGACTTTAATACCCTCTTATATCGATGGATAGATCATCCAGGCTGAAAATCTATAAGGAAACATTTGCCTTAAATGACACATTAGACCAGATGAATTTAATAGATGTATAGAGAACATTTCATCCAAAAGCAGCAAAGTGCATATTCTTCTCAAATGTACACAGAACACTCTTTAGGGTAGATTATATTTTAGGCCACAAAACAAGTCTCAATAGATTTAAGAAGATCATTTCAAACATTTTTTCCAACCATAATAATATGAAAGCAGAAACCAATTACAAGGAGAAAACTGCAAAAAATCACAAATATGTGGAAATTAAACAGCATGCTACTGAACAACCAATAGGTCAATGAAGAAATCAAAGGAGAAATTTAAAAAAATACCTTAAGACAAATGAATATGAAAATACAACATACTAAAATCTATGTAATGCAGCAAAAGCAGTTGTAAGAGGGAAGTTCATAGTGATACAGACCTACCTCAGCTAACAAAAATCTCAAATAAACGAACAACTTTATACCTAAAGGAACTAGAAAAAGAAAAACAAATGAAGCCCAAAGTTAGTAGAAGGAAGGAAATAATAAAGATTAGAGAAGATATAAACAGAAACTAAAAAGACAATTTTAAAAAATCAGTAAAACTAAAACCTGGTTCTTTGAAAAGATAAACAAAATTGACAAACCTTTAGCTAGACTCACTAAGAAAAAAGATAGGGCCAAAATAAATAAAATCAGAAATGAAAGAGGAGAAATTACAAATGATATCACAATAAACAAAGGATCGTAAGAAACTACTACAAGCAACTATGTGCCATTAAAATGGACAACCTAGAAGTAATGGATAAATTTCTAGAAACATACAATCTCCCAAGACTGAATCATGAAGAAATAGAAGAACTGAATAGATTGATTACTAGTAAGGAGAATGAAACAGTAATCAAAAACCTTTCAAAAAACAAAGTCCAGGACTAGGCAGTTTCACTGATGAATTCTACCAAACATTCAAAAAAGACTTAATACCTATCCTTCTCAAATTCTTTGAAAAAATTGAATAGGAGGGAATGTTTCCAAACTCATTTTACAAGGCCAGCATTACTCTGATACCTAAAATGGACAAGGACACCACAAAGGAAGAAAATTATAGGCCAATATGCCTGATGAACATAGATGTAAACATCTTCAACAAAATACTAGCAAACTGAATTCAACAATACATAAAAAGAATCATACATCATGATCAAGTGGGATTTATTCCAGGGATGCAAGGATGATTCAACATCTGCAAATCAATCAACATGATACAAAATGAAGGATAAAAATTATATGATCATCTCAATAGATGCAGAAAAAACATTTGACAAAATTCAAAACCCATTTATGGTTAAAAAAATCACTCTCAATAAAGTACGTATAGAGGGAATGTTCCTAAACATACACATGACAAGCCCACAGCTAACATCATACTGAAAGGTGAAAGCTTTCAGCTCTAAAATCCAGAACAAGAGAAGTGTGCCCACTCTTGCCACTTTTATTCAACATAATATTGGAAGTCCTAGTCACAGCAATTAGGTTAGAAAAGGAAATAAAAGGCATCCATACTGGAAAGGAAGAGGTAAAACTGTCACTATTTGTGGATGATTTGATTTTATATGTAGAAAACCCTGAAGACTGTACCAAAAAAAAACTGTTAGAACTAATAAGCAAATCCAGCTAAGTTATAGGGAACAAGATCAGTATACAAATATTGGTTGCATTTCTATACTCTAAAATGAGTTATCAGAAGGAGAAATTAAGAAAATAGTACCATTTACGATTGCACTGAATACCTACAAATAAAGTTAACCAAAAAGATAAAAATAGATAAAAATAAAGATAAAATGTTAACGATGTTAACATTTAACATTGTTAAAATGTCCATATTACCCAAAGCTATCTACAGATTCATTGCAATCCCTATCAAAATTCCATGACACTTTTTACAGAAATAGAGCAATTGTAAAATGTGTATGGACTACAAAAGATCCGAGATAGCCAAAGCAATCTTGAGAAACAAGAACAAAGCTGGAGGCACCATGCTCCCTGATTTCAAACTATATTGCAAAGCTATAGTAATCAAAGCAGTATGGTATTGGCATATAAACAGATACATAGATCAATGGAACAGAATAGAGACCTCAGACATAAACCCATGCATATATGATCAACTAATTTGTGACAAAGGACTAGGGATACACAATGGGGAAAAACAGTTTCTTAAGTAATGGTGTTGGGAAAATTGGACAGCAACACACAAAAGTATGAAACCAGATCACTATCTTACACCATATACAAGAATTAGGTCAAAATGGATTAAAGATCCGAATGTAAAACCTGAACCCATAAACATTCTAGAAGAAAACATAAGTGACATTGGTCTTGGCGGTGATTTTTTGGGTATGACTCCAAAAGCAAAGGCAACATAAGCAAAAATAAACAAGTGGAACTACATCAAACTAAAAAGTTTCTGCCCAGTAAAGGAGGCCATCAACAAAAGAAAAAGGCAACCTATGGAATGGGAGAAAGTATTTGCCCATCACATATATGATAAGAGGTTAATATTGAAAATATATAAGGAACTCATACAAATCAAGAGCAGAAGAAAATCCAATTAAAAAATGGGCAGAGGACCAGAACAGACACTTTTCCAAAGAAGACATACAGATGGGCAACAGGCACATGAAAAGATGCTGAACATCACTAATCATCAGGGAAATGCACATCAAAATCACAATAAGATACCATCTAACACCTGTTAGAATGGCTTTATCAAAAGGACAAGAAATAACAAGTATTGGTGAGGATGTGGAGAAAAGGGACACTTGTGTACTGTTGGTGGAATGTAAATTGGTGCAGCCACTATGGAAAACAGTTTGGAGGTTCCTCAAAAAGTTAAAAATAGAACTACCATGTGATCCAGCAATTCTAGTCATGGGTATTTGTCCAAAGGAAATAAAAACATTAACTCAAAATATCTCTGCAACCCCACTATAATTGCAGTATTATTTATAATAGCCGAGATATGGAAATAATCTAAGTGTTCATTGATAGATGAATGGGTAAAGAAGATGTGGTATCATATACAATGGCATACTACTAAGCCCTAACAAAGAATGAAAACTTGCCATTTGTGACAACACTGATGGACCTTGAGGGTATTAGGCTAAGTGAAATAAACCAGACAGAGAAAGACAAATACCACGTGATTTCACTTACACGTGGACTCTAAGAAATAAAACAAATGAACAAACAAAACAGAAAAAAATACCAAATTCATAATACAGAGAACAGGTTGGTAGCTGCCAGAGCAGAAGTGGGTGGCAGGTGGGGCAAATGAGTAAAGAGGATAAAGAGGTACAAACTTGCAGTTATAAAATAAATAAGTCATGGGGATATAATGTACAGTATGATGACTGTAGTCAATATTGTATTATTTATTTGAAAATCACAAAGGGAATAAATCTTAAACGTTCTCATCAAATGAAGAGAAAGAAGTTTGTAACTTTGTATGGTGATGGATGATAATTAGACTTATTGCAGTGATCATTTCACAGTATATATAAATATAAAATCATTATATTGTACACTTGAACCTAATATAATATGTCAATTAAACCTCAATTTTTTACATGAAATTAACATTGTTTATTAATTTAAAATATCAATAAAGCTAAAAGTCAAGCAAACAGGAAACAAAGTAGCGACAATAATAATTTCTGAAAAAAATTTTCACTAACAACTTCATTTAGCACAGCAACTATTTCCACTTTTGCGTATTACCATCTATTTCTGATCTGCATAGTTATATTTTATTTAATTAAAATTATAAAACAGCATATTGTTTTATATAATGCTTTTTAGTTACCACTACATTTATAATATTTTGGTTTCCTATATAGTCTTAATCATTATATTTTTAAATGTCTGCCTATCTATCCTATTCAATGATGTAACATGTACTTAGCTGGTCTCCTATATTTGGACATTTGGATAGCTTTTTTTAAAAATAATTAACAATGAATATTTTATAAATGCTGTATTTGGTTTTTTGTTTGTTTTCACATCTGCTAATTATATTTTTTAAGGATAAATTCCCAGGAATGCTATTTCTGAGACAAAGTGTATAAACAGCTTCGTAGTCTGAATAGTTATACTAATTTTTATGTGCGTTAGCAGAATTTTTCATTCAACATCACACATAATTTCAGAAAATATGCTAATTAAGTTTTGGCTTGTGTGATGTATTTGTTATTCTAGCACAAGTGGTAAGTAAATTTAGGCTTATGAGATGGGGAAGGGTTGGATTAAAGGAATGCCG
>NW_006770909.1:3825086-3840492 GCF_000442215.2 Lipotes vexillifer
TTATGGTGATGAGAGTTCCCTGTTGAAAGCATGAGAAAAACATTCATGGACTAGGGACAGAATGATAGTCACAAACAGGTATAGGCAAAATGTAAATAGCAAGAAAAAAAATGAAACAAAAAACAGTTTCAATTAACATTAGTTTTCTTTTTAGTAAGCACATTGTCGATCTTAGATGGAGAATGGTGCCTGGAAGCCAAAGATGGCTCCATCTTCAACAGGAGATCAGGATGAGGGTTTGAAAAGAAATGGGACAAGAAACCTCAATTTTTAAAAATGCAAAAAAAAGAAACAAATTCTTTCTCAAAATGCCCATTACTTTCCTTTCCTTTTCCTCAGGTAATTACTTAATCAAAGGAAAGCAAATTGGATATATTAATTAATAGAAAGATGTTAAAGAATGAATTATTAACTTATTATTCCTCCCAAGAATTTTGTGGGAAAATATGTTAAAGGACTGAACTCTGAAGGCATAATCCTAGACAACCTGGTAAAAAGAGGAGTGATAATTGTGGATAGAAAAGTTTGGCATTTCACTATTTACTTCCTGATTCTCCTGCCCAATTATGAAGGAGCTTAGGAAAAATTAAAAGGTGACTCAAGATGCCTAATGCCTGGGTACAAATCCCATTTAAGTAACAAACTATCTATAAGGTCAAGGGTAAGTCAGGAACCATTAATTCTCTCATTTGTCAAATGGAAGAGGTAATCATATCTGTCCTATCTAGCTTAGAGGAAATTGCTTCAGAGAGAATAAACCCACAGGATTCAAGAGATTAGCAAAACTTTAGCCTTCATTTAGATAAAATTGAAAGCTGTAGTGGTACTTGTCATTGTCTACCAAACTTGTTTGTACATTTCTGGAAAACTATAGTTGATTTTTAAAATTAGCTTCAGCTACCCAATTAAAACTGATAGTTTTCCGATTATAATTATCGATTGAGTTTCTTTCCTTTAATTGTTGAGAGGGGGTAAATTATGACTTCAAAACAGAGGAGTTTTCTTGTAATACACCAATTTCAACCAGATTTCTAATTCTTGGGTTGTAACTTATGGACTAACATTTTCATTATGCTTTAAATCTCAATAATTTTTGAAGTAGTTACTGTGTGCAAGACACAATGCAGTGAGGGCAGCAGAAGGTGATGATGAATGAATCTTGGACCCTTCTGTGAAGAGCTTGCAGATGTGGTGGTTATTTGTTTAAAGGCTAAACTGAAGCTCTGGTTGGAAATTAAATTTCTCAAGGAGACAGCAAAGCAAGGAAAGAAGAGGCCTCATGATGTAATCAAGATATTTCTAACGAATGCCTCTTAGACAAGGCAACTGGGACAGGTTAATCAGTAGAGTCAGTTACAGGTGGGAAAAATAAGTGATGCATAAACATCTTAAAACACATAAATCTACTTTCCTTTAATTCTCTCTTGATGCAGGGTCAAGGTTTTTGCTTTGTGTGTGGATCTATTGTTGGTTGGAGCTCACCTTCGTCTGTTAAGCCATAGAGCATCATTCAGATTCCAGTTTTAGCTTTGTTGAGTGGTGCAAGAACTTAAAGACACGTGCATGGTAAGGTCACTCAATGTAAAATATGTCTAGATTTGAAAAATATTTTTCTTGGCCTTGTTTTTCACCTAATTTGACTGCAATTTTTCTTTAAGCTACCAACCATTATGAAGCTTTTCCAAACCACTCATATTAATTTTCATAGAAACAACTCTTTTTTTACTCTCATATCTCATTAGTTTATATAACATTTGATTAAATTACATAATAAAAACAGCAAGTGTAATTGCATAAACAGTTTTTAGAATAAACTATTTGTCTCTACTGACTGAGCATATAGGTCAGTAAGTATACACAGATGGATTGAAGGTTCACTTTTTTGTGCCAGGAGCCTTCAGCCCTGAAGTGTGGTGGGGAAGGAACCCATTTACAGAGAGGGGAAGAGCCTCCTCTAATCCTGAGAATTAGTTACCTGGAGTTAAGGGCTTCTACTGTACATTCAAAAGCTAGTGAGATAAAAGGAGGAATTGGTGATTAAGAACAAGGTATGTGAGAGAAGTAACAGTAAAAGCAAAGGTGTTGGGAAGAGAGTACTTTGAAGAGAGAGGGGAGTCTTTCTGATTGAGTTACAGAGAGGTCAAGTAAAGTTAACTGATTAGGGGTGGGGTGGAAGATTGCAGTACTTGGGGAATAAATGGGTGATAGATAATTAAGGGAAGAGAAACAGTAAGAGTGGACTCTGCTTTTGTTATGTTTGGCTGAGAAGGAAGATAGATTGGGTGGAGTTTGAGGAAGAAATTAGGTTGAGAAGAAGTTTGGTTTTGGAGTTTGGGGTTTTGTTTTTGGATTACCATACACTTAAAAATTTTAGAAAGGAGCTAGTAGAGAGGAGTAGGTTAAGAATGTAAAGGGCTACATTTAAATATATTAGAATATATGGAACATGATTTCTTAAGGCAGTGCCCTATTATAGATCATTTTGCATTTTAGAGGCTCAATAAATTATGGAATGAGTGGTCTTCAGAGTTACCAAAAAGAAGAAAATTGAAAACACTGCCTGGCTAAAGGAAAAAGAAATTTGCTTGAGGACGTAAGGTAGTGTGTGCTTATATTAATTCACTTGGATTAAATGTGTACACCTGAAAAAATGGGCATGGTTTTCTGATAATATCTCAAGTAGAGAACCTGTAAAAATGTCTACTTATTTAAGAAAAGAAACTAACTCTGCTTTGAAAAGAGTAATTTGTTCATTGAAACCTGTTAGGTATCACTATTAGATATTATGTTTACTAAGAAGCTTATGGCATATGCAAATATTTTATAATGTTAAATGGAAAAGGTAGAATATAAAATTGTACAAACAATATGATTATAACCATGTTAAAATACTTATAGAAAAGGTAATTTGTTATATCTTACTACTTTTGAGTGATTAAATGAAGCAGTGGAGTGGGGGGAGCAGATATTTTTACTTACTCCTGAAAACCTATTTATTCTTTTCAGGATAATTATGCTTTTGACTCATTTGCAGTTTTTAACATTATTGAGCATATTCCCTGATCATAAGATCTGTTTCTCTAGAAGGAGTGAGTTGATAGCACAACGTGCAAAAAGAGGGCAAAATCCCTAGCACTAGGCTACGGGGCCACACATTTCCCCTCCCTCTTCTCTCTCCCATCGGCAATCAGTTAAGTGCACTCTCCCACTGAGTGACTTCAAATGTGACTTCAGTATCCCTCTCAACATTTGCCTCTAACAATGATGCCTGACACTGTGCCTGGTACATAGTAAACATTGAATATATTTTTATTGAGTGAGTGAATAAATTGGCACACAAGATGGAATCTATTTTCAATCTCTACCATGTGTCAAAGTAAATAACAGAGGGATTCACAAGATAAATGCTAAAGAGAGACATAGGAAAGAGAGAAAAAATTTGAGAAAAAAATGTAAGATAAAATTTATCTGATTTTAATTGCAGGACAACTTTCTGAGTAGGGAAGCATTAGAAGAAATCACAAAGGAAAACACATAGATTGGATTACTCAAAAATCAAAACTGTTGTATTTTAAACAATTTTTAAAAACTTAAAAGCAAACAGAATATTTGCATAGATTAAATAGATTGCATAAATGGCATAGATTTAACAACTTTAAGTTATATAATTATATGTGTATTGTTAAAAAACACTAGGATAATTTAAAATTGCAAAGTTTATAAACAGAAGGTAAACAACCAGTAAATATGTAAGAAAATATTTAATCTCAGCGATCAAAGAAATGAAAACAATGCTAATAATCTCATAACTAATAAAATAAGTTTTTAAAAATGTTTACATTAAGATTGGCTTATTGTGGTAAAAATATTTTTGAAAGCAATACAGATAGATCAAGCACTGTAAAATATGCCTTCATGCCTTTTGATTTAGTAATTTCCCTTCTAGGAATATATCCATGGAAAGCAATCTAGAACACATTAGAACATTTTTGCATACAAAGATAATCATTACAAAGCTAGTTATTGTAGAGAGAAATAGAAACAATCCAAACACTGAACTATTGGGAAATAGTTAAATTCTGGTATAAATGGTATATAAAAATATTAACCAGCCATTAAAACTTGTTGTTCTAACTTGGAATCCTCAGAAAGGGACCTTGAAAAAAGGATTTGTGTGCAAGAGTGTCATTAGGAAGAATTCCTATGAAAAATCAATATAATTTCAGGAAGGATGGCAAACATGCAGCCGCATAGAAAGTAATTTTGCTCAATCTGCTTTATTCAGACTACCAATTTAAATTTTAACGTCATCCAGAAACACCCTCACAGACACACCCAGAAATAATATTTAATCAAAATCTGTGCACCCTGTGGTCCAATTTTGTTAACACATATAATTAACCATTACATGGAGGATGAAGGAGAAAGGAATCAAAGACAGTTCTCTGTGTTCTACCTTAGATCCTTGTGTGAAGAGTGGGTCCATAATTTCTGAAGGGAGTATGGAAAGAAGGACAGACTTGAGGTACCAGTGAGAAGTTTAGTGCTGGACATGTTTTGTGGAGCATATATGGGGCATCCAATTGTAAATATACTGCTTTGGATTTGGATTGGAGATACAGAATTGACAGTGGTCAGTATATAAGCTTTAGAAGGAGAGGATGAAATTCCCCAGAGAAAGTGTGTATAAAAAGAAAGGGTAGAGGGTGAAGGATGGAACCCTGGAGGATTATAAATATGAAAGGACAGGAGAAAGTCAAAGTCACAGAGGCAAGATAACAGAGTGAGACCAAGAACCCAAGGCAGGAGTTTCAAGAATGAAGAGGAGGAAAACTATCATCCACTGCCAAGAGGTCAAATATGGTAAATACTGTAAAACGTCCAACAAAAATAGCAAATAGGAGGTTTGGGCTATCTCCAGGAAGAAAACCTTACAGAGGTGGGATGGATTGAGAAGTGCCAATGCAGAGGAGGTAGAGACATGAAACATACACTTACGCTGTCAGCAGCTTAGATTGATGGAAAGTGAAGAGATGACTCAGAATGGAAATAGGTTAAAGAATATTTTTCTAAAATGCTGAAGGGAAGATCAGGGATGGGAAGACAAAAGACAGGGAACAAGGTTCCGGAAGAAGAATAGATCAGAAAGAAATAAGGTCCAGAGTACATGGAAAGTTTGCTTTCAGACATGCTGGTATTAATTACTGCCCATTCTTTTCTGGTCCAAATAAACACATGGAAGTTTGTCATTACAATATTAAATTGCATTCTATCATAGGTGATAGATAAAAATTTCTGTAGTTTAGATGTTACCTTTATATATAAGCTTAGGACAGTGCTTAGTTTCATGATTTCAAAAAATATATTTATCCAAATGGAATAATATATTTGAAATTACTGTGTAAACTCTAAAGAACTATATAACTGCCAGCAGTAAAGTCACTGGGAGCGATTTGAAAGAAACGTAATTTCTGTTCTTTATTCTCTACCTAAATAATAATATGTCCCAGGGCATATGTTTCTTTTGTAAGAGGTTCACAAAATTCCACTTTCTTGCCTTTCTTTCTTTTTATCTTTTATTTCTTTTTAAAATACCTCCCACAGATCTCCTTTGCTTTCTATCTTATGGTCCAGTTTTCTCCTGCACTGCTCTAATGATCTTTTCATAGTTCTCTATTTTGCTAATTTCTGCCCCCTTGAATCAATCCTGGACCTGTAGCCTAAATTTAATTTTCCTCAAACACTGATTGCTACTTCACTATTCTAGTCAAAATCCTTCAATAGCCCCACAAGTTCCCTGCATTAAACGCAGAATAAAGTCTGTATTTCTTAGCCTGGAATTCAAGGCACTCCATAATCTGGTCTCCACTTTTCTCTTCAACCTTCTCTCTAACTTCTACCTAGTACCTACCTATCTTCCACCCCCTTCAAATTGATATGTTTTGTTTCTTGAAGTCACCTAGATGGATCGTATATTTTTATAAGGGTAGTGTACTTCCCAACTTTCAGAAGCACCGTTCACACTGCAACGTGGTTGGTGCCCACTAGCGTGCAGCTTACAACCTGCATAAATGGAAGCGACGGCCCCTGTCTCAGAGCAGAAATATTATTCCAACCTCTGAACTCCAATTATATCGTGACCTGCAGCTGGATTTCCCTCTCTATTCTTCTGCAAACCTACATATAGAGAAATTATAACTAGTTCAAATTCAAACCCAGTATTTAAAATCTTCCGTCAGCTAACTTCTCTGTAACCATCTTACCTTATCCTCAACATGAATTCTCCATTATGAGTGGCCTGTTGTCTACCATCAGGTCTCTACATATAGAATGCCCACCTCTGAGCTATTTCATTCTTTTTCCTTCAACCCTCACTCTTTTAATTTTCCTCAAACACTGATTGCTACTTCACTATTCTAGTCAAAATCCTTCAATAGCCCCACAAGTTCCCTGCATTAAACGCAGAATAAAGTCTGTATTTCTTAGCCTGGAATTCAAGGCACTCCATAATCTGGTCTCCACTTTTCTCTTCAACCTTCTCTCTAACTTCTACCTAGTACCTACCTATCTTCCACCCCCTTCAAATTGATATGTTTTGTTTCTTGAAGTCACCTAGATGGATCGTATATTTTTATAAGGGTAGTGTACTTCCCAACTTTCAGAAGCACCGTTCACACTGCAACGTGGTTGGTGCCCACTAGCGTGCAGCTTACAACCTGCATAAATGGAAGCGACGGCCCCTGTCTCAGAGCAGAAATATTATTCCAACCTCTGAACTCCAATTATATCGTGACCTGCAGCTGGATTTCCCTCTCTATTCTTCTGCAAACCTACATATAGAGAAATTATAACTAGTTCAAATTCAAACCCAGTATTTAAAATCTTCCGTCAGCTAACTTCTCTGTAACCATCTTACCTTATCCTCAACATGAATTCTCCATTATGAGTGGCCTGTTGTCTACCATCAGGTCTCTACATATAGAATGGCCAACTCTGGTCTTTTTCCTTCAACCCTCCCTCTTTCCCACCCTTTTCCAACAATTCAAAGACAATCCATCTTTCATGAAATAAAATAGTTTTCACCATCTCTATAAACCTTCAATGATTGTTCTACTCCACAATCATCCTTTCTTTCCTGAATTAGTATTGAGGTTATAATATGTGCTGTAATATTTAGCACTTGGTTAAAATCACATCTTCCATTCATTCATTTGTCATGCATCAAATTTTGTCAACCACCAACTAGACTATGATTCTTCAGTGGTTGAAACTTTGACTTTTATAACATTTATATCCCTTGAGCATAATACACAGTCATATAATATTTGCTTGTTGATTTGATATTTTCACTAAAATTTAAAAAGGATAAAGCTAACCCTTATGTTTGTCTGTAAGATTCTTAAAAAGTTAATTTGTAATTTGCAGTGTAATTTCGTAGGGTTTTTTTTTTTTTTTACTGTCCAGCATACTTCTTTTGTCTTTGAGTTCCATTAGGAAACTATGCTTTTATTTCTGTATCTGGTATGACTTTATGAAACCCAAGAGGAGCCAATGGTTTTCTTTCCTGGAGTTTGTGACCTGAGGCTGCTGGTGCCTTTCTTGACTGCCAAGGGGAAAATATCTCCTTAAATAATGAAGACAAAGAAGTATAGAAAGAGTAGAGAGATGGAGAGAGAGAACTGTAATGAAATTCTTTGAGCCTGTAAATCCTTTTATATTTGAGGTCTGCTGCATCCCTGGATTGGCCGTTTATATGAGTCAATAATTTCCCCATTTAGGAACTAAGCCCCTTTGAATTGGGAGGGTTTCTGTTATTTTGCAACTGAGAGACCTGACTCTTACATTTGTAATATATAAACTTAAGAATGCTAAAATATGGGCTTCATTAGGAAAAAGGGAGTCATGCCAGAATATTGAAGAGGATCAAAGTATTGTAAAATACACCTACTATTAAAAAGAAATTGAAGCTAGTGTATAATGAAGAAACTTGGGAAAGGAAGTGTATGAATTATTCTTGAACTATAACATTTATACATCTTTTTGTTCATAATGTTTTCTTAAGCATCTCTATCAACATCTGTCACAAAACTTATTTCTAGCAAACTATATCCAAGTAGGTGAAGGGGTTTGAGTTAGTATCTTTCTTATAGATATTTTAACCATTTACACTATTGGTATTCCTCAGAGATTAACCCTTTGCCCAAAACATAGAAAAATCATTGCTATGACTGAGTTTGAATTATTTTACAACATGTTTATAACCTTTTATTGTCCATTTAATTCAAGGGTAGTGATGACTACATTTATTTGAACTAGCCATAGGCTTGAAGGTAGAGTGCATTCTTTGGGTTGTATTACGCAAGGTATTTTTAGAGAATAGACGATCTTATTCCTTTGTCCTTTATTCAGTTATACTTGGCACTCAGAAGCCTAGCTTTTGCATTGCGTGTACATGCTTAAAGAGGAGCTTCGAGAAGTTCTCTTTTCACCAAACTGTGGGCAGAAAATGACATACTGTGCAGCACGTGCCAAGTAAAGAAGCAAATTTCCCACAGAATCATGAGACAGCCCCATCTGTAACTCTGGGGTAGCTGTGGTCTCATGCCAAGTCTTTGCTCTGGAGGAGTTAAATAGGAATCTTTCCCAGAACTTCTGAGAATAGTCATGTCAGTTGAAGGTCCTGATGCCAAGTATCTGATAGCCACTGGCCTAGACTCATAGGAGTCCTTTCTACCTAGTAGCTACCTGGCTTGCTGCAATTCACTTAGGAGAGGCCATGTTGCTCTTTGACAAAGCAGTGTCTTAATCTGGAAGACTAGGACCCACTTGGATAATCCTGAGATTAGTAACAACTTAAATTACGTTGTATTTACCCTATTGGTAGAGTTGTGAAAACTTCTTACGCATTTTAGAAAGATATCCACTTAAAATGAGTTGAAATAGAAAATTTTGTGTGGAAATTATAGTTGTCCGATATCTGAGAAAAAAATAGCTGGGCTAATTTTCTCTCCTTGGTGATTGATGAGATACAAATCACCAGATAGGCATTTCTATATTGAATTTGTACTGCAAGCTGAAAAACTAAACCAGTTTTAAATTTGATAATCTTCAGGGAGCAATTATGTCATTTTGAGGTGAGGCAGTAAATAACCTATTTTACATACTTCTAATTCTAATCTTCTGTTGTGACTGACCAGAGACTGCCTAGTTCACCTAGGAATAAACTGGGGCACTGAGAAAAAGCAGTAGAAGGTGTGAAATTTTAGAGACAAGGGCCTGATAGAAAATACTGTTTCTTAGGGTGGCCCTTGAGGGAATAGTGCTTTATTGTTGCAAGCATGCCTAAAGGGCTTCTTCCTTTTGTTTATTTCTTTTAGTGCCTATGTACTCATCTGTGTTAGTATTAATAAATTACTCTTTGCTTAAGCACTTCATGTAAGAGCCTATTTTCCCCATAGCCTGGAACAATGCCACCACTATCACAAGATGAAACAAGCATGAAAGATTGACGAGTGCCTTGGTGAAGCAACATTCTGCTTTATTTTCTTTGCTCTTCAGATAATGACTCTGGGGAAGGAAGAGAAACTCCAGAACTGCTTTGTTCTCTTCAAAGACTGAGCCTCAGGAGAAAAAGTAAGAAGACAAGACACCTTTCAGGCTGAAGGGCCACAAAACACGCCAGCCCTGGGCCTTTATTTTATTATATTGATGTTACTGAGTTCAAAAATTACTTACTTTAAAAAAAAAAACAGCTATGAGTAGTCGATAGAAGAAAACTAATGGTAGTGTTTAAATCAAACTTTAGTTTGTTCATATACATTCTCAGTTACGTTTCCCCTTGAAGAGTGCACAATTTTAATGCACAGGAGGAAAAAAAAGCAAATGAAAAACCTCTAGATTCTCATCACGCAATCAAATAAATAAAAGAGCGTGTCTTCATAATTGTTGGACATACACAGATGAGTAAAGAATTGCTGAGATTTACTGTTAGTTGATGTGCTAGTTTCCAGTAAAAAAAAAAAAAACAAATATGAACCCTTGCACTGTCAGTCAGTACAATGTGGAGTGAAACTAAGTGGCTGGTGATATAGTTTTAGAGGAGCACCTAGACCATGGAAGGGAGAAAAGGAAAGAGAAGGGGAGGATTTTCTCCAGGAGCATAATCTTTCCAGGTCAGTCCGTCTTCTCCAAGCTCAGTGACGTCTAGGCTCCTGTCCTAACCATGGGCTATTCAGGTTTTGGCTTGCCCACCTCCAACCAACTGCGTACTCTGTGACCTTGAACAAGCAATGTCACCTTTCCTGCTCTTGGTTACACACGTGTTGCTATGGACTGAATGTGTGTATCCCCTCAAATTCATAAGTTGCGCCCATAACCCCCCTTGTGACTGTATTTGGAGATAGGGACTGTGAGGAGGCTCATTAAGGTCATCAGGATGAGGTCCTAATCTGATAGTGTTGGTGCCCTTATAAGAAGAGGAAGAGACAACAGAGCCTTCTCTCTCTGCCCTGCAAGGACATAGTGAGAAGGCAGCCTTTTGCAAACCCGATGTGGGCTCTCACCAGAACTGGATCTGTAGGTGCCTTGATCTTGGACTTCCCAGTCTCCAGGACTATGAGAAATGTTTGTTGTTTAAGCCACCAGTTTATGGTAGTTTGTTGTAGCAGCCTGAAATGACTTAAGATGACTGTAATATGAGAAAAATGATGTATATGGATTACCTCTCATACCTTTTCAACACTAACATTTTATAACTGAAGTTAGAGGTTTGAAACAGTAATTAGATATCATATTTTGCCTTTTAGCTGAATGTATATATGTGTGTGTATATGTATATACATATGTCTCTAGATCCTTCTAGATCCTGTTGTGATTCCTTGTGATTTCTCTAAATGTCCATATTCTCTTACACACACTTGCCATCTCTGAGTAGAATGTTCAGGCTCTCAAATTGTCTCTTGTTGTTCAGTCATATCTTTCCCATATTCAAACCACATTTGCCCACTTCAGTTTCAGCTGGACCAGTCAACCCTATGAGAAGTGCCATGGAAGTGTTAAAGAAAAGGATCTAGAGGCCAGAATATATGATAGCAGAAAAGCTTCAGAAGTATGGATGATCTTAGGGTAATTAATAAATATAATTGAGGTATTTTAAGGTAGATATAATTATAACTAAAATGCTATTCATGCTGCTATATTTTCCTCACAATTTTTTGATGCCCATTAGGCGTATGAACCTTGTTAACTAGAATTCCCTCAGAGTCCATGAAACAAATCTCTTCTTGCTGATTAGGTAGTTTATTTTAAACTATTGCTGGCAAGGCCTGGAGCTATGGTTACTCTTCTTTGAATCTTGAATAGACGAAAGAAATCCAATATGAGTTTTTTAAAATGAAATTTATACCATGAATTAACATGAAAAAATGTTAGTTGTAATATTAAAACTTTTATATGTGATATTAAAAACTTAATATTCTTAATAAAACCTATAATATATTATAGGACTTAATATAAGTCCTGTGATAGCAGAATTAAGTATTTTATTATCAAAAGTATTAAAAAAAAACAGCTCCAAAACCTTTTTTGAAATAGATAGGAATATAAACTTTTGTGTATTTGTTTACATCAACACATATTATCATTGTTTTAGTATTTGTTCTTGTGTTCTTTTTTTTTTTTTTTTTCTTTGCGGTACGCGGGCCTCTCACTGTTGCACTGTTGTGGCCTCTCCCGTTGCGGAGCACAGGCTCCGGATGTGCAGGCTCAGTGGCCATGGCTCACGGGCCTAGCCGCTCCGCAGCATGTGGGATCTTCCCGGACCGGGGCACAAACCCGTGTCCCCTGCATCGGCAGGCGAACTCTCAACCACTGCGCCACCAGGGAAGCCCTGTTCTTGTGTTCTTTTTTTAACTTTGGGGGGGAAAAGTGAAAGATAAGTTATTGACCCTTGAGCTGGAAAGTCCGAGAGTTGGGCCAGTAGATTGAGGTGGTCAGTGTATGTGTCCAGAGCCCCGGCTCTGTGACTCTTTCTGTACTCCAGTATCATCTTTATTTAGAGGATGAACCTTTGTGTTGGGAATTTTCATGTAGAGTAGCTGCATGACTGGTTTCTGAAAGATGACTGTATGTCACTTCATAAAGTTTTAATAGGACAGTACTTGTGCTTGCACGGAAAACTCTTGGCTACTTACTTTATGAGAGTGGGAGAGTCATGTGTTCTGGATGCCAAGGGGGGAGTCTTTCCAGTGGCTGGCTGATTCCAAAAGAAATCAGACGACGACCCCTGACATGTTTACTGAGGAGATTTTTGCACCATCATAATGCAGGTACCAGTGGCTTGAACTTTCAAATATTTAGCTGCCTGACTTCAGAGATGTTTGATATAAGACAATTTATTCTGTTCTGTTCTATTACACGTTTTCCCAATGTAACACCAATAGGTACTTTACCTTCCTGTTATTGATATACTGATATTATTTCCTATATGTATACCACTTAATGAGTCAACATGAACATCCATTTTATCTCCTTTTGGAAGAGAAAAGGATCAATTATCAACAGTCTCACTTAATTGCAATACATGATTGGTGGGCTTTGGCTAAACTCCATGAGGAGCATGACCAGGTCTGTTTTGTTGAATGAGTGATGAATAAATTCACAAATCTCTCATATACTTTGATTCCCTCTTATGATCTCCAACAGTTTCTCCTGCCAGTCCTCTGAAATCCCACCAACACATTTTTTTTTTAACTTAATATTTACCAGTTTGACCAGAGGGAACAGCGATACCCATTCTCTTTAATCCATCTGATCCTACTTATATTATTATATAGTTATAATAATACCTTTGTTTATATTTAAAGTACAGATTATAAAGCACATTCACATACTTCTCATCGAATCCTCATAACCACCTGAACGTTAGCTTATGTGGTCAAATTATGCCCTCCCTTAGCACCTGATTTACCTTTGCAGAATTTAGTAATTGCCTATTTAATGTCTGTCTGTGTGCCTTACACAGTGCTTAGCAGACAGTATCTGTTGAATCAGTACTTGCCAAAGGAATGGATGACTTGATGAATGAATGAAAGTTTCTATCCCTATTTCATAGTTGAGAAAACTGAGAATAGGAACATCTGAGTGACTTACCTAAATTCAGAGTTCAAAATAGGTTGAGTCAGGGCTCAAACTCTTTTGGACTTCAAGCCCTTCCTTTTTCCCAATCCAGCCGCTAGACTGTGGAGAAAATACAAAGACAAATTTATCAAACAAATAGAATTGATAGAAGCCAAATAGGAAGTATGATAGTATGTTAGTTTCCTAGCACTGAGGAAACAAAGTACCACAAACTAGGTGGCTTATAACAATAGAAATTTATTTTCTCACAGTTCTGGGGGCCATAAGTACGAATCAAGGTGTCAGATGGCTTGGGTCTTTCTTGGGAGCTCAGAGGGAGGATCTGTTCTAGGGCTCTCTCCTCACTTCTGGTGGTTGACAGCAATCCTTGGCGTTCCTTGGTTTGCAGCTGTATCTCTCCAATTTCTACCTTTGTCTTTACACGGCTTTCTATTCCATGCATCTGGTATCCTTTGTTCTTCTTATAAGGACACCAGTGGTTGGATTTAGAGCCCACTGTAATCCAGTATGACTTCATCTTAACTTGTATCTTAATTATATCTCCACAGACCCTATTTCCAAGTTAGATCACATACACAGGTACCAGGGGTTAGGATGTCAGCATGTCTTTCAGGAGAACACAATTCAAACCACAACAGATGATTTTTTAAAAAGGGACTAATATGTGAATAGTTTAAATATGGTTGAATTATTTCCACAGGTAACACTTGCCATAGGACTAAGGTTATAACTTTATTAAATCACTTAGTACAACATTTCCTCAAGTGTGTTTTTTAAACTAGTCTGTGGGATAATAGGAGGTACTGCTTAGGGGGGAAAAAGGGTCTTATTATTAAATAGCTTTAAGAAACAGTAGGTCAAAGAAAGTTAAATGGCTTTACAAGCTATTTACAGTACTCCTCGGAGGCTTTAATGTGCCAGAGTACATTGGGAAGTTGTAGTACATTTCCCAAACTGATATGATGACAGACCATTTTTTAACTTGAGTGCTGTCCCAGGGAACACCATTTATGAGACCCTGACTTCACAGGTAACATTATTTTGTAACTATCTGTTTACAAATTTGTCTCAGTAGGTTGTAAGCTTCTGAAAGGCAGAATCCATATTTCACTAATTTTCGAACCCTCAGAACATGCTTAGCATCTGACAGCTATAGGGCCATGCCGTTGTATAGGACAGCGGTCCCCAACCTTTTTGGCACCAGGGACCGGTTTCGTGGAAGACAATTTTTCCATGGACCTGGGCATGAGGGGGATGGTTTCTGGATGATTCAAGCACATGACATTTTTTGTGCACTTTATTTCTATTATTATTACATTGTAATATATAATGAAATAATTATACAACTCACCATAATGCAGAATCAATGGAAGCCCTGAGCTTGTTTTCACTTGCCACTCACTGATAGGGTTTTTATATGAGTCTGCAAGCAATTGATTTATTATGGTCTCTGTGCAGTCAAACCTCTCTGCTAATGATGATCTGCATTTGCAGCTGCTCCCCAGCGCTAGCATCACCGCCTCAGCTCCCCCTCAGATCATCAGGCATTAGATTCTCATAAGGAGCACACAACCTAGCTTCCTCACATGCTCAGTTCACAGTAGGGTTACTGCTCCTGTGAGAATGTGATGCTGCCACTGATCTGACAGGAGGCTGAGCTCAGGCGGTAATGCGAGCCATGGGGAGCAGCTGTAAATACAGATGAAGCTTTGCTCACTCACCTGCCACTCACCTCCTGCTGTGCGGCCTGGTTCCTAACAGGCCATGGACCGGCACCGGTGTGTGGCCTAGGGGTTGGGGACCCCTGGTGTAGGATACAAATAAATGATGCTTACTGGACTTGTGTAACCCAACCACATTGGACACATAGAGTGGTATTTTACCAGTGAGGATTTCTTTTAGCTATGTCACAAATCCTGGCCACTCTTCCCTGACCATAAAGGGGTTACTTTTTTCTCAGATAATAAGAAATTTGGGAGGAGGCAGTCCAGAACTGATGTACAGCTGCTCAAAAGGAATCATCAAAGACACGAATCATCTTGTTTCAGTCTTCTGTAATAGGAGGTTTCCTCTCAATGTTGCAGGATGGCTGCTTCATAGCCAGCCTCCACTTCTGGGCGCCAGGCAGGAAGGAAAAGACTGTTTTCCTTCTCTCTCTCCTTCCTTCTTCCCTCTCTCCCCCCCTCCCTCCCTCCCTCCCTCCCTTCCTTCCTTCCTTCCTTCTTGCTCTTCCTCCATCTCCCTCCTTCCTCCCCCACCCCTCTCTTTC
>NW_006770909.1:3840524-3887950 GCF_000442215.2 Lipotes vexillifer
CTTTCCCTTTTTGTTTTTTTAACAAATTTTTAGGCAAACCCCCCAAAATGGGATCCCGTTGGCAAAGACGAATGAGAGAAGGGCTTTTCAGTAGCAAGGTCTTGAATCCCGTGCAATATAGGTTTGTTTGTCACTGTTGTTATTGTTAACAGTACTGGAGTTGTGACTGGTGCTGACCTATTTATAGAAAAGAAAAGGTTTTTTAATTTAAATATTTTTATATTTTAAATTCCATAAAGAAGAAATTTGTTTCAATAATCACTTAAGCTGTTAGGTTATATAACCTCCTAGTAATAAACTATTTTGATGGGAGAGAAAAATGTGTTGGAGAGTGTCCCAGGAATTCTGGACGCAGAATAGTAGGCTAATTGAGTGCTTATGCAGTCATTGGATAAACTCACAATTCAACTGAACAAGAAATTAAATATATAACCTCAAAATATTTCATGATTCATTGCATTGGGAAACCAGTATTAACTTATTGCATCCTATTGATTCAGTGTGATAAATAGAGCATTTTAATGGGGACTTTGATTCCATAATGATTCAGTTTCCAACATCTGTAGAAATTTTATATCAGCCAGCAGAACAGCTAGCAATCTTGAGCCATGCTGGTATGTTTGCTTTTCAAAGTTGGTGCCCTTTCCCTCTTAGATACAGCCATACTCAATTAAAATCATGCAATGTTGGCTAAGTAACAGGGCAGCAACCAAGATTGAAGTTGTGGAGAAAAATTCCAAAGCATGTCTGAATAATAGGAAGCAGGAACTCAAAAATAGAAACAGCTTTCTGCTGTAATCACACCAGTGTAGCCGTTAGAGATTTTTCCATTGATTTTGGGAGTGTAGGAGACACAAATTAAAAATAAATAACTGTAGCAGCATTGCCATGACTTTTTCTGTCACATTTAATTAATTGGAAGTTTGGACAACTTAGGACTTTGAATAGCTGCTTTATTTGTCTTTCATTCTATTATTAGGTTTCCTGTTCCTATTTAGAAGGTAGCTCTCCTTCAGTTTGTTTTAATCTTAATATCAAGACAGTTAATCAAGGAATTGATCATCAGTGATTGCATCATTAAACATGATGTTCTAGCACCTCTGACTTCTCAAGCATGAAGCAAGTGGGACTGACCTCACTCTCCCTCAGATGTCCGCTCATAAAACCCTATTTTGGGGGAAAGAATGCAGAAGATTTTAGCTCTGTCACATCTCCCAAAGATTATGGGATTGAAGAGAGTATAACCCCCCACCGCCACCAAAACTCATTAAGACCAGACCCAGAGGTTTAGTCAAACCTCAGCCCCGGAGTCTGTGGTCAAATTCCCTGATAGGCACACGGTACGTTTTCATTGCATTTCACTTCTTTAGGTTCTAAATGAAGCCCTGTGTATTGTGCTGAGGACATGCTAGGCCGTAGGCTCCTAGGTAGCTTCTCAGGGCCCTTTCTTCCTGCCTGAGGGCCTTTGCACAGGCTGTTTTTTTTTGCCTAGAACATTCCTCTCTCCCCTATTTCCTTTTGTCCTACATTCCCTTCAGGTCTTGTTTTAAATTTCACTGGCATACCAGGTGAGTTTTTCTCAGTTATGAACTCCCAAATACACTTCTACTTTACTTAGCATATTTATAATTATTAATAATTGCTCAATTATTTGGGTAGTATCTTACCTTCTTCCTTGGGTGCAATGTAATAGAAGCAGGTCTGAGATATATGAGAGGAATAGAGCACTGTGGAGCTGACCCAGCATTGGGCTCGCATTTCTATTTTAACCCTAATAACAATGTATTATAATAACCTCTGTACATGATGCTTTTTTCTATCAAATTGTTTGTGCCCCAGTACTGAATACTTGTTCTCCTATGCAAGTATTCCCATAACATAGGAGCTGACAATCTAGAGTCTAGTCATCTACTCATGAAAAGTAATTAACTTTTCAAGCCATCGTACGCCAAATACCAAACAAATCAGCAAATGTGGTAGAGCTGTACTATCTATTCTGTTGGCCTCTAGCCACAAATGAGATGGAGAAGCAATTTATTTTGATAGCCATTTTAGTTCCTAGAGATGGCATAAAGTCTATAAATATAAATTTAAATGCTACGCAGTTTATAAAGCATGTCATAATGAAATTCTGCATATTGGCTAAAGCAGTGCCTCAAAATACTGAAGATACAGATGCAGAATTAAAACTAGAGGGCTAAAATATTATAATAGGATGTGGAAGAAAAGCAAGACATGATATAAGTGGAAGTTTACAATTTTTAGGACTTGCTTGGGGCATAGTCATGTCTCTCAACAATATATAGAAGTTTGTAAAATATTATTAACTTCTAAATCTTATACTATGTGAATGAATTGCTTATTCAAAAATAAATCTAAGAATAGGGAAAAAATTGTAATATTAATATGCTTTATTTTTAACTTTTGGCTAACTAATACATCTTTTTAAGTTGGTTATATAAACATTATTATATTCTTAGAAGATGATGTTTGAAATTATAAACATACTTTTAAATATATATATTTTGAAGATTGGCTTCAGGAAGCTAAGATAGAAATAAGTAGTGTAGATGACAATGGGGATGTGGAACCATAACCAGTACATTTGTATAAATTGTGAAGACCTTGCCGAGAGCACAGTTATAGAACCACTTCCCAGATAACTGGTTTCATGAAGTTCTTCCATGATTATGTAGCAATTCTGGTTTTTGTTATCATTGTTCCATAATTAAGAGGCTGTGGTTTTCAAGAGTTTTTCCCTTTGATCCATTTAATGTGCAGAATGTTTTTATTATTCTCCACCCTCAAAACTGCTTCCCACCCAATTATTATAATATTTAGTTTTGTTGCGGTACGCGGGCCTCTCGCTGTCGTGGCCTCTCCCGTTGTGGAGCACAGGCTCTGGACGCGCAGGCTCAGCGGCCATGGCTCACGGGCCCAGCCGCTCCGCGGCATGTGGGATCCTCCCAGACCGGGGCACGAACCTGTGTCCCCTGCATCGGCAGGCGGACTCTCAACCACTGTGCCACCAGGGAAGCCCCCACCCAATTATTTTTTATTACAAAGGCATTTAACATTTTAGAAATCTCTCTATGACTGAAATGTTAAGACTATGTCTGTTTTTATTGTGAAAATAATGGATGAGCATGTTCCAGTCAATATTTCTGTTTTAAAGTTTGGTGGATGTTTAATGCATTCAATGAATGCTACCGGTTGCATTAATGCAGTCCATTTACAAAATAGCTGCACTTTATAGTCAATATATCAATATTAGTTACCAGATAAATCCTCCAAATCCTCCAAATGAGAAAGTTGAGGTTCCTTTTGTAATATTGCAAAAGCACATTTCTCTCAAGAGTCATAATGACTTAAAATAATTTTAAAAGTATACCTGTTTGTTTCCAGTTTCTATAGAAAAATTGGTTGATTCCTTACAAATTATAAGTTGAAGGGGAAGTTTCCTCTCCTTAGGTTGAGAATTGATTTATGAGAAATTGTTGAATCTCTAAGATTTGCATTTGTGTATTTGAAACGTGGCTCTTAACTGGTTTGGCTCTTCATGTCACATGGGTTTTAGTAAGGAATAAGGAATATATTTGTCATGCCAAATCCTCCCCCTACCCCGCCGTTTTTGTTTTGGCTGCACTACACAGCATTTAGGATCTTAGTTCCCTGACCAGCAATCGAACCATGCCCCCTGAAGTGGAAGCATGGAATCTTAAACACAGGACCGCCAGGAAAGTCCCCAAATCCCCCTTTTGTAATGACAACATGCAGGAGGCAAGAAATCGTATGCAATTGCATTTGATTAGTTCTAAAGTGTGGAGGTTCATGACCACTAAAATAGTTATTTCTTAATAATACAGTTTAAATGAAAATACAAAGAGTGGACACATCTTCCAAAATATTGTGTGTTAAAAAAAATATTGTGTGTTACAGTAAAATATGGTTTATTGGCCACTCTATTAACCTGGCATTTCTCTTAATAATGACATTTGTGTTTTGGCAGTAATAGGTTAGAATGTGATAATTGGTATTTATTATTGTGACCCCAAAAATGTGTAAGATTTTTAAATACCCTCTGACTTATCAAAGAAAGATTAAATTATTTATATTTCCAAGGCACTTCAGTATCTAGGAAATTGTAATTCTTTGACAATATTTACTCTCTATATAATATAGACAATAATCCTCTATGTATTAGAATACCTTATTCCTAGGATATGTTAAAAAAAGAAACCCTGGAATTTGCAGTCATTTTCCATTTCAAGTACTTCTTTACAGCATGTTGAAATTCCTGACATACTAATTATTATAGAACATGACTAACTTATTTTCCTTTTATTCATATATTCTGTGGGAGAAAAAGTTAAAGTGAAAAGATTTGAATAGTTTACTATTTAGGAGAACCCCAAATGATGAAATATTGTTCAAGTTATTAGATCCCCTTAACAGTATCACTATTAGTGACTTTCTTCTAATCCAGGAGCTTATAATTGAATAGGAAATAATTGGACTTTTCTAAGCCTGAAAAATAGACTCTCTGAAAGTCTTAACTAGGGCTAAGTTTTTTTTTTTCAATGTAGTGAAAACCAAAAGCAACATGTTAGGTTCAGCATTAAAAGCAGGAAATACAATCAGTGAATGTATATAAATCAGGATATAAAAAGGATCTTGACTCACAGTGAGATAGAGATCAAACCAATAGGGCAGGCTCTCTATTCTGTTTTGCTTAGAAATAAGTAAATAGGCTGAACTTAGGTTAACTAAACTCTGGGTGTAAATCAGCCATCTTTCAAGACCCTGAATTAACCTGGCATTTCTCTTAATGCCACTGACTTAACCTCCTTCACTTAACAAGGGCTCAGAGGCCCCATGGAATTTACACCAATCAAAGCAGTGCCGGCAACCAAACAGCCTCTGTTTCAATACAAGAAGAAGCCAGGGGCAGAATACAAGTTACTGGTGAGTCTTGTACTTTGGACCACTCAGCTGGGCAGACATTCTTCTCCAAATATACCTTAAAGCAAAAGAAGGGACAGTGCATACCATTCTGCAGCTGGCTGGAATCCAGGGGAAATGTAAACTAAGCTGACGTGACTGGTAGGTAACAAGTTTGACTAACTTATTTGGGTCCCAGGACTTACTCTTGGTGAAAGCTATTAAAAGGTGGAATGTATCTTTGGCATAATTTCAGCTGTTTTATGTATTCATTCCTATTTCATTTTGTCCTAGCTTGTGATTTATTATGTGACTTTAAACTTGATTCAAACTTGAGAAAGCCCAGATCTGGAGATTCTTTCAAAGTTTGTTTCAGGAGATGGGACTAACTAGAGTCGTAGAGTATCCACCAGCAGCAGTTTCAAATCTCAGCTCTGCCAAATCTAGGTCTGGCAGGTGTAACCCTCCTACACCAAGTCCCTCATCTCTAAAATGAGGTTCCTAGCATCTTCCACGGAGAGTGTTACTGGTTTTTTAAAACTCATATACTGAAGCACTTGGCACATAGTAAGGACTCAATAATGATTGCTCTGAACCTCTTTCTTCCTTTTCTCTTTCTCCCTTTTAAGGTGACAGAGAGCTACTAATAATGTCAGATTTTCTGTTTTTGTTGTCCTTTACTTTTCTCTCTCTGATTCTTCTTTCCTCCATCTCTGAAACTGAGCCTTATGCTTGCTATTAAATTATACCTTAGTGTCAGGAAATGAGCCTTGCCTCTTGCTATTAAAAGTGTCTTTGTGGGCTTCCCTGGTGGTGCGGTGGTTGAGAGTCCGCCTGCCGATGCAGGCAACACGGGTTCGTGCCCTGGTCCGGGAAGATCCCACATGCCGCAGAGTGGCTAGGCCTGTGAGCCATGGCCGCTGAGCCTGCGTGTCCGGAGCCTGTGCTCCACGACGGGAGAGGCCACAACAGTGAGAGACCCGTGTATGCAAAAAAAAAGAGTGTGTGTGTGCGTGTGTGCTGATATTTATGCTATACTGACTGTCAGTTCATATATTCTGGCCAAATTTCTTTTTATCATGGATCTTAATCCCTGCATTTTACCTTTTCTGAAATGGTAAAATGTCACAATGTTTTCAATGCTGCAACTGGGCAGCAATGGAGTAAAAACGCAGAGAATAATGTTACTGGAGAATGACAAGTTAAATTTTCTTCTCTCTTCTGATCCTTTCTGGGTGTGTGGATGTATTTACTTTCTCAATGTAAATATCTCAATGTAAATTAAAAAATATCAGGGCTCCTGAGCCTATAGAACTGATCACTGCTGAAACAAGCAGACTGAAAAGGAGTGAAAGTGTAGAGTTCACATGTGTTGTGTTTACTGTGCGTGAAGCACCATTATAAGGATTGCATGAATCATGTCATTATTTTCACAAAAACTCTATCATTGTCCCTGTGTTACAGATGAAGAAGTTGAGGTGCAAATATGCTAAGATGACTCCTTGTCTCACAGAAGTGTCAGGGCCAGGATCTGAACTCAGGGCGTCTGGTGCTGAGGAGAACCTTATCTGCCTTCTAATGTATGATGTGAACACACCAGTAAGGGCTACGATCAGTCTCCATCTCCTAAAATTGTGCTGCTCACCAGATGCACCAACATCACCTGGGAGCTTTTGAAAAATACAGCATCTCAACCTCACCCCAGACCTACCAAATTTCAATTTGCATTTTAAGAAGATCCCCAGGTAAGTAGCATTTAAAGTTTGGGAAACACAAGCCTCAAGCATTATTTCTGGGATCATATATATACTTTTTGTGTGATATAGGGAGGAAAACAATCAGGAGTTTTAGGTCTCAAAGGGATAAAGATTTAGAGACAATGCAGTTCAATCTCTTCCTTTTATAATTGTTGAAAATAAGTTACATGGCACTTAAATATGTGTTTAAGAATAAATAAATTCTTAAGAATTCAATAAACATTTTTTGAGGGTCTGTCACGTGCCAGACTATATGCCAAGTGGGCTGGGGATACAAAGACACATAAATCATATCCCCTGGGAGCCAAATGGAAGAGACAAATAAAGTGCATGAGATTTATAGGTGCTATGATAGAACCATATATATATATATATATATATATATATATATATATACTGTGTATAATAGAGCACAGAGGAACAAAGAGGTTGAGATGGGAATCAGGAAAGACATTATTACAGACATAGTATTGGAGCTGAGTCTTGAAAGATTAATAGGTATTAACCAAAGGCACTAGAATTTGAGCCTTTTCACTTGCAACTAGGCCAATGAACATCATCATTCAGGGCCACAAGTTATTCAGAGAAAGGAGACATTGAGAGGAGTGAATCTCAAACTTGGCTTCACATAGAATTACCTGGAGAACTTTCAGAATGCCTGTTCATGGCTCCACCTCCAGAGTTACTGATTTAGTCAGTCTGCGAGGAGATCTGGACATTTGTTTCTTTGTTTATGTTCTGCAGATGACTCTAGGGTCCACACAAGGCTATTATAGTTCTTTTGTGCTTGGTTTCCCTCTTTACTCTCTGGATCTTCTGACCATTTCATCTGGTTCCTGACCCAGCTTTCGGCCCTGGACTTGAGACCCACTCTTGTCATGAATCGCAACTTGTTACCCCTTGGATCCTGAACTAAGTCTGACGGTAAATGCCGTGTTCATGTGACCCCCCCGTGAGCATGGAGTGCTTTTTCTGTAAATCACCACACGTTGGGGCCAGAGCCAGCCCACTCTCAGAAAAGTTAGCATTAGAGCTGCCTGAGAACAGAGCCACCCAATCTCCATAACTAGTGTGCAGCCCTACCCACAGTATACGACATCATAATTTTCTCCCCCAAATAAATAGAATATCAAAAGATTTTCTTTTACAGTTTTTTAAATTGAGGTAACATTGGTTTAAATGTTATATGTTTCATATGTACAATATGATATTTAGACTTCTTTATACACTAGAGTGTGCTCACCACCAAAAGCTTAGTTTCCATCTATCACTATATAGTTGACCCCCTTTACCCATTTCACCCTCCCCCACCATTCCCCTTCCCCTCTAGTAACCACTATATTCTCTCTGTATCTACATATTTGGTTTTATTTTGTTTATTCATTTATTTATTTTATTTTTATATTCCTCATATGAATGAAATCATACCGCATTTGTCTTTCTCCATCTGACTTTAGCTTAATACCCTCAAGGTCCATCCCTGTTGCTGCAAAAGGCAAGACTTTATATTTACTATGGCTAAGTAGCATTGTGTGTGTGTGTATATGTATATATAACACCTATCTATCTATATCCATTCAACTGTTGATGGGCACTTAGGTTGTTTCCATATCTTGGCTATTGTAAACAATGCTTCAATAAACATAGGGGTGCATATATCTATTCAAGTTAGTGTTTTCATATTCTTGGAATAAATACCCCAAAGTGAACTAGCTGGGTCATATGGTAGTTGTATTGTTAATTTTTGAGGAATCTCCGTACTGTTTTTCATAGTGACTGAACCAATTTACATTCCCATCAACAGTGTATGAGGGCACCCTTCTCTCCACATCCTTGCCAGCACTTGTTATTTCTTGACTTTTTTTTTTTTTTTGCTGTACGCAGGCCTCTCACTGTTGTGGCCTCTCCCATTGCAGAGCACAGGCTCCAGACGCACAGGCTCAGCAGCCATGGCTCACGGGCCCAGCCACTCCACAGCATGTGGGATCTTCCCAGACCAGGGCACGAACCCGTGTCCCCTGCATCGGCAGGCAGACTCTCAACCACTGCGCCACCAGGGAAGCCCCTATTTCTTGACTTTTTGATAATAGCCATTCTAACGTGTGTGAAGAAATATCTCATGGTGGTTTTGATTATCATTTCCCTAATAATTAGTGATGATTAACATCTTTCCACGTGCCTGTTGGCCATCTGTATGTCTTCTTTGGAAAAATGTCTAATCAGATCCTCTGTGCATTTTTTAGTTGGGTTGTTTGAGTTCTTTATATAATTTGGATATCAACACCTTATCAGATATATGATTTTCAAAAATCTTCCATTCAGTAAGTTGTCTTTTTGTTTTGTTGATGGCTTCCTTTTCTCTGCAGAAGCTTTTTATTTTAATGTAGTCCCATTTGTTTATTTTTGCTTTTGTTTGCCTTGCCTGAGGAGACATATCTAGAAAGAAATTGCTAAGACCAATGTCAGAGTATACTGCCTATGCTTTCCTCTAGGAGTTTTGTAGTTTCAGGTCTTACACTGAAGTCTTTAATCCATGTTGAGTTAATTTTTGTGTATTGTATAAGACTGTGGTCTAGTTTTGTTCTTGTGCATGTGGCTGTCTAGTTTTCCCAACACTATTTATGGAAGAGACTGTCCTTTCTCCATTGTATGTTCTTTGCTCCTTTGTCATAAATTAATTATCCATATATGTATGGTTCATTTCTGGGCTTTCAGTTCTGTTCCACTGATCTGTGTGTCTGTTTTTCTTCCAATACCATGCTGTTTTTATTACTATAGCTTCATAGTATAACTTGAAAGCAGGAAGTATACTTTCAGCTTTGTTCTTTATTTTAAAGATTGCTTTGGCTATTCAGGGTCTTTTATCATTCCATACAAATTTTAGGATTTTTTGTTCTACTTCTGTGAAAAATGTTGTTGGGATTTTAATAGGGATTGCATTGAATCTGTAGATTGCTTCAGGTAATATGGACATTTTAACAATGTTAATTATTCCAATCCATGAGCACAGAAAATCTTTCCATTTATTTGTGTCTTCTTCAGTTCCTTTCAACAGTGTCTTATAATTTTTGGTGTACAGGTCTTTCACCTCCTTGGCTAAATTTATTCTTGGTATTTTATTATTTTTGCTGTGACTGTCAATGGGATTGTTTTCTTTATCTATCTTTCAGCTAGTTCATTGTTATTGTATAGAAATGCAACAGATTTTTGCAGATTGACTTTGTACCCTGCAACTTTACTGTATTAGTTTATTATTTTTAATAGTTTATTTGTGGGGTCTTTAGGTTTTTTTCTATATGTAAAATCGTGTCATCTGCTGATAGTGACTTTTGCTTCTTCCTTTCCAATTTAGATGCATTTTATTTCTTTTTCTTGATTAATTTCTGTGGCTAGGACTTCCAATACTATGTTGAGTAAAAGTGGTGAGAGAGGGCATCCTTATCTTGTTTCTGATCTTGGAGAAATAGCCTTCAGTTTTTCATTTGAGTGTGATGTTAGCTGTGGGTTTGTCATATGTGGCCTTTATTAGGTTGAGATATATTTCTTCTGTACCCACTTTATTGAGAGTTTTTATCATAAATGCATCAGTGCCTCTATTGAGATGATCATAAGATTTTTATTCTTTGTTTTGTTAATGTGGTATATCACATTAACTGATTTGTGGATATTGAACCTGGAATAAATCCCACTTGATCATGGTATATGATCCTTTTAATATATTGTTGTATTTAGTTTGCTAATATTTTGTTGAGGTTTTTGCATCTATATTCATCAGAGATATTGGCCTGATTTTCTTTTTTCATGCTCTCTTTGTTTGATTTTGTTATAAATCATAAAATGAGTTAGGAAGTGTTCTCTCCTCTTCAATTTTTTTGGAAGAGTTTGAAAAGAATAATGTGTTAAATCTTCTTTGAATGTTTGGTAGAATTCACCTGTGAAGGCATCTGGTTCTGAACTTCTGTTTTTTGGTAAGGTTTGGATTACTGTTTCAATCTCCTAATGATTGATCTATTCATATTTTCTATTTCTTCATGAATTAGTCGTCAGAGGTTGGTTGATTATAAGAATTCATCCATTCTTCTAGGTTGTCTAATTTGTGGGCATATAGCTGTTCATAGTATTCTCTTATAATCTTTTGTATTTCTGTGGTATCCTTTGTAATTTCTCCTCTTTTTTTTTTGATTTTGTTATCTGGGTCCCTTCTTTTCTTAATAAGTCTAGCTTAAGCTATGACAATTTTGTTTATTTTTTTTAAAGAACCAGCTGTGAGTTTCATTGATGTTTTCTGTTGTCTTTTTAGTCTCTATTTCATCTATTTCCATTGTGATTTTTATTTTTTCCTTCCTTCTACTGACACTGGGCTTCATTTGTTCTTGTTTTTGTAGTTCCTCTAGTTTAAGGTTAGATTGTTTATTTGAGATTTTTCTTATTTCTTGAGGTTGGCCTGTTGTTATAAACTTCCCTCTAAGTACTGCTTGCTGTATCCCATAGATTTTTGGTATATCATGTTTTCATTTTTATTTGTCTTCAGGTATTTTTTTTAAGATCTCTTTTGGTTTCTTCATTGACCCAGTAGTTGTTCAATAGCATGTTGTCTAGTCTCCATGTACTTCTGTAATGTCCAGCTTTCTTCTTGTAGTTGATTTGTAGCTTCATATTATTGTGATCAGAAATGGTGCCTGATATGATATCAATCTTATTAAATTTGAGACTTGTTTTGTGTCCCAACATATGGTCTATTCTTGAGAAAGTTCCATGTGTGCTTGAGAAGTATGTGTGTTTTGCTCCATTTGGATGGAATGTTCTATATAAATCTATTAAGTTCATCTGGTATAATGTTTCATTTAAGGCTGCCATTTCCTTGTTGACTTTCTGTCTGGATGATCTATTAATTGATGTAAGTGGGGTGTTAAAGTCCTCTATTATTATTGTGTTGCTGCCAATTTCTCCCTTTAGGTCTATTAATAATTGCTTTATGTATTTTGGTGCTCTCATGTTAGGTGCATATGTATTAATAAATGTTATGGCTTCTTGATGGGTTGTCCCCTTTATCATTGTGTAATGTCCATTTTTGTCTCATTTTACCTGTTTTGGTTTGACATGTATTTTATCTGAGTATGGATATACCTGTTTTCTTTTGGCTGCCATTTGTTTGGAGTATCATCTTCTATCTCTTTACTTTGACCCTATGTTTGTCTTTAGAGCTGAGATGAGTCTCCTGGAGGCAGCATATAGGTGGGCCTTTTTTTAAATCCATACAGCCATTCTATGTCTTTTGATTGGTGAATTCAAGCCATTTACATTTAGGGTGATTACTGATAAATGAGGACTTAGTACTGTCATTTTATCCTTTGTTTTCTGGTTGCTCCATATCTCCATTGTTTCTTTTTCCTTGTGTTTCTGTCCGCCTTTTTAGTTTAGTGGTTCTCATAATGTTTTTCTCAGTTTCCTCTTTTTATGTTTTGTGTCTGTGCTCTAAATTCATGTTTTGTAGTTACCATGAGGTTTGTATAAAATATCTCATAGATAAAATAGTCCCTTTTCTGCAGATAGTGTCATATCTTCATTTGGCAAATGGGCTCTGTCTTTTAACTCTTCCCCCTTTAAGTTTTTGTTGTCTCAAATTATCCATTTTTATATTGTGCATTTGTTACCAAATTAAAGTATTTTTACTGCCTCTTTCCCTTTATCTTTTATGCTATAATTATGTGTTTAACAATCTATTCTGATATAGAATTGCAGTTTCCTGATTCTGTCTATTTATCAACTTACTAATAGTTTTGTGTACTTTTACCTTTTCATTTCCCATAGAAAATCTCCTTTCAACATTTCTTATAAGACAGGTCTAGTGGGGATGAACTCAGCCTTTGTCTGTCTGAGAAAGCCTTTATTTCTCCTTCATATCTGAAGGATAACTGCTGGAGAGAGTATTCTTGTCTGATAGTTTTCATCTTTCAATATTTGGATATGTCATTCCACTCTCTCCTGGCATGTAGAGTCTCTGCTGAGAAATCTGCTAATGGCCTAATGGGGTTCCTTTGTAGGTTACTGCCTCCCCCGCCCAAACTGAAGTCTTTATCAATAACTTTTAACAGCTTTAATATAATATGTCTTGGAGAAGGTTATTTTTTGCATTTAGAAAATTAGATGATCTCTTAGCTTCATGGACTTGTAAATCTAGTTAATTCATGAGGTTTGAGAAGTTTTTAACTGTTATTTCTTTAAATAAACTCTCTCCCTTCTCCCTCTCTTCTCTTTCAGGGATTCCCATTATCCTTCTGTTGCCTTTCGTAATGGAGTTGGATAGTTCTTGTAGAATTTCTTCACTTTTAAAAATCATAGTTCTCTCTCCTCTTTTACCTGAATCATTTCTATATTTCTATCTTTGAGCTCACTAATTCTCTTCCATATGGTCTGCTCTATTTCCAATGCTTTTTTTTTTTAACATCTTTATTGGAGTATAATTGCTTTACAGTGGTGTGTTAGTTTCTGCTCCATCACAAAGTGAATCAGCTATATGTATACATATATCCCCATATGCCCTCCCTCTGGAGTCTCCCTCCCACCCTCCCTATCCTACCCCTCTAGGTGGTCACAAAGCACCGAGCTGATTTCCCTGTGCTATGCAGCTGCTTCCCACTAGCATTTATTTTACATTTGGTAGTGTATATATGTCCATGCCACTCTCTCACTTCGTCCCAGCTTACACTTCCCGCTACCCATGTCCTCAAGTTCATTCTCTATGTCTGCATCTTTATTCCTGTCCTAGGTTCTTCAAAACCTTTTTTTTTTTTTTACGTTCCATATATATGTGTTAGCATGTGGTATTTGTTTTTCTCTTTCTGACTTACTTCACTCTGTCCAAAAGACTCTAGGTCCATCCACCTCACTACAAATAACTCAATTTTGTTTCTTTTTATGGCTGAGTAATATTCCATTGTATATATGTGCCACATCTTCTTTATCCATTCATCTGTTGATGGACACTTAGGTTGCTTCCATGTCCTGACTATTGTAAATAGAGCTGCAATGAACATTTTGGTACATGACTCTTTTTGAAGTATGGTTTTCTCAGGGTATATGCCAATAGTGGAATTGCTGGGTCATATGGTAGTCCTATTTTTACTTTTTAAGGAACCTCCATACTGTTCTCCATAGTGGCTGTATCAATTTACATTCCCACCAACAGTGCAAGAGGGTTCCCTTTTCTCTACACCCTCTCCAGCATTTATGGTTTGTAGATTTTTTGATGATGGCCATTCTGAGTGGTGTGAGGTGATACCTCATTGTAGTTTTGATTTGCATTTCTCTACTGATTGTGATGTTGAGCATCCTTTCATGTATTTGTCAGCAATCTGTATATCTTCTGTGGAGAAATGTCTATTTAGGTCTTCTGCCCATTTTTGGATTGGGTTGTTCTTTTTTTGATATTGAGCCGCATAAGTTCCTTGTATATTTTGAAGATTAATCCTTTGTCAGTTGCTTCATTTGCAAATATTTTCTCCCATTCTGAGGGCTGTCTTTTTGTCTTGTTTATGGTTTCCTTTGCTGTGCAAAAGCTTTTAAGTTTCATTAGGTCCCATTTGTTTATTTTTGTTTTTATTTCCCTTTCTCTAGGAGGTGGGTCAAAAAGGATCTTGCTGTGATTTATGTCATAGAGTGTTCTGCCTATGTTTTCCTCTAAGAGTTTTATAGTGTCTGGCCTTACATTTAGGTCTTGAATCCATTTTGAGTTTATTTTTGTGTATGGTGTTAGGAAGTGTTCTAATTTTATTCTTTTACATGTAGCTGTCCCGTTTTCCCAGCACCACTTATTGATGAAGCTGTCTTTTCTCCATTGTACATTCTTGCTTCCATTATCAAAGATAAAGTGACCATATGTGTGTGTGGGTTTATCTCTGGGCTTTCTATCCTGTTCCATTGATCTATATTTCTGTTTTTGTGCCAGTACCATACTCTCTTGATTACTGTAGCTTTGTAGTTTAGTCTGGAGTCAGGGAGCCTGATTCCTCCAGCTCCGTTTTTCTTTCTCAAGATTGCTTTGGCTATTCAGGGTCTTTTGTGTTTCCATACAAATTGTACAATTTTTTGTTCTGGTTCTGTGAAAAATGCCAGTGGTAGTTTCATAGGGATTGCACTGAATCTGTAGGTTGCTTTGGGCAGTATAGTCATTTTCACAATGTGGATTCTTCCAATCCAAGACCATGGTATATCTCTCCATCTGTTTGTATCATCTTTTTTTTGTGTGTGTGGTATGCAGGCCTCTCACTGCTGTGGCCTCTCCCGTTGTGGAGCACAGGCTCTGGACGTGCAGGCTCAGCAGCCATGGCTCACGGGCCCAGCCGCTCCGCGGCATGTGGGATCTTCCCAGACCGGGGCACGAACCCGTGTCCCCTGCATCGGCAGGCGGACTCTCAACCACTGCGCCACCAGGGAAGCCCTCTCCATCTGTTTGTATCATCTTTAATTTCTTTCATCAGCGTATTATAGTTTTCTGCATACAGGTCTTTTGTCTCCTTAGGTATGTTTATTCCTAGGTATTTTATTCTTTTTGTTGCCATGGTAAATGGGAGTGTTTCCTTAATTTCTCTTTCAGATTCTTCATCATTAGTGTATAGGAATGCAAGAGATTTCTGTGCATTAATTTTGTATCCTGCAACTGTACCATATTCATTGATTAGCTCTGGTAGTATTCTGGTAGTATCTTTAGGGTTCTCTATATATAATATGTCATCTGCAAACAGTGGCACTTTTACTTCTACTTTTCCGATTTGGGTTCCTTTTATTTCTTTTTCTTCTCTGATTTCTGTGGCTAAAACTTCCAAAATTATGTTGAATAATAAGAGTGAGAGTGGGCAACCTTGTCTTGTTCCTGATCTTGGTGGAAATGGTTTCAGTTTTTCACTATTGAGAACGATGTTGGCTGTGGGTTTGTCATATACGGGCTTTATTATGTTGAGGTAAGTTCCCTCTATGCCTACTTTCTGGAGGGTTTTTATCATAAATGGGTGTTGAATTTTGTTGAAAGCTTTTTCTGCATCTGTTGAGATGATCATATGGTTTTCATTCTTCAACTTGTTAATATGGTGTATCACATTGATTGATTTGAGGATATTGAAGAATCCTTGCATTCCCGGAATAAACCTCACTTGATCATGGTGTATGATCCTTTTAATGTGCTGTTGGATTCTGTTTGCTAGTATTTTGTTAAGGATTTTTGCTTCTATGTTCATCAGTGATATTGGCCCGTAGTTTTCTTCTTTTGTGACATCTTTGTCTGGTTTTGGTATCAGGGTGATGGTGGCCTCTTAGAATGAGTTTGTGAGTGTTCCTCCCTCTGCTATATTTTGGAAGAGTTTGAGAAGGATAGGTGTTAGCTCTTCTCTAAATGTTTGGTAGAATTTGCCTGTGAAGCCATCTGGTCCTGGGCTTTTGTCTGTTGGAAGAATTTTAATCACAGTTTCAATTTCAGTGCTTGTGATTGGTCTGTTATATTTTCTATTTCTTCCTGGTTCAGTCTCAGAAGGTTGTGCTTTTCTAAGAATTTGTCCATTTCTTCCAGGTTGTCCATTTTATTGGCATAGAGTTGCTTGTAGTAGTCTTTTATGATGCTTTGTATTTCTGCACTGTCAGTTGTTACTTCTCCTTTTTCATTTCTAATTCTATTGATTTGAGTCTTTTCCCTTTTTTTCTTGATGAGTCTGGCTAATGGTTCATCGATTTTGTTTATCTTCTCAAAGAACCAGCTTTCAGTTTTATAGATCTTTGCTTTTTTTGTTCTTCTTTCTCTAAGTGCTTTAGATGTAATGTTAGGTTGTTTATTTGAGATGTTTCTCGTTTCTTGAGGGAGGATTGTATTGCTATAATCTTCCCTCTTAGAACTACTTTTGCTGCATCCCATAGCTTTTGGTTCATTGTGTTTTCATTGTCATTTGTTTCTAGGTATTCTTTGATTTCCTCTTTGTTTTCTTCAGTGATCTCTTGGTTATTTAGTAGTGTATTGTTTAGCCTCCATGTGTTTGGATTTTTTACATTGTTTTCCCTGTAATTGTTACCTGGTTTTATAGCATTATGGTCAGAAAAGGTACTTGATAAGGTTTCAATTTTCTTAAATTTACCAAGGCTTGATTTGTGACCCAAGATATGATCTATCCTGAAAAATGTTCCATGAGCACTTGAGAAGAAAGTGTATTCTGTTGTGTTTGGATGGAATGTCCTATAAATATCAATTAAGTCCATCTTGTTTAATGTGTCATTTAAAGCTGTGTTTCCTTATTTATTTTCATTTTAGATGATCTGTCCATTGGTGAAAGTGGGGTGTTAAAGCTCCCTACTATTGTGTTACTGTCAATTTCCCCTTTAATGGCTGTTAGCATTTGCCTTATGTATTGAGGTGCTCCTACGTTGCGTGCATAAATATTTACAATTGTTATATCTTCTTGGATTGATTCCTTGATCATTATGTAGTGTCCTTCTTTGTCTCTTGTAATAGTCTTTATTTTAAAGTCTATTTTGTATGATATGCGAATTGCTACTCCAGCTTTCTTTTGGTTTCCATATGCATGGAATATCTGTTTCCACCCCTCACTTTCAGTCTGTATATGTCCCTAGGTCTGAAGTGGGTCTCTTGTAGACAGCATGTATATGGGTCTTGTTTTTGTATCCATTCAGCTAGTCTATGTCTTTTGGTTGGACCATTTAATCCATTTACATTTAAGGTAATTATCAATATGTATGTTCCTGTTATGTGCTTCCTGAGCTTGACTGACTATTTCCTTTCCCATATTAGGGAGATTTTCAACTATAATTTCCTCAAATATTTTCTCAGTCCCTTTCTTTTTCTCTTCTTTTTCTGGGATCCCTATAATTCAAATGTTGGTGCATTTAATGTTGTCCCAGAAGTCTCTGAGACTGTCCTCAGTTCTTTTCATTCTTTTTTCTTTATTCTGCTCTGCAGTAGTTATTTCCACTATTTTATCTTCCAGGTTACTTATCCGTTCTTCTGCCTCAGCTATTCTGCTACTGATTCCTTGTAGAGAATTTTTAATTTCATTTATTGTGTTGTTCATCATTGTTTGTTTGCTCTTTAGTTCTTCTAGGTCCTTGTTAAATGTTTCTTGTATTTTCTCCATTCTATTTCCAAGATTTTGGATCATCTTTACTGTCATTACTCTGAATTCTTTTTCAGGTAGTCTGCCTATTTCTTCTTCATTTGTTTGGTCTGGTGTATTTTTACCTTGCTCCTTCATCTGCTGTGTATTTCTCTGTCTTCTCATTTTGCTTAACTTATTGTGTTTGGGGTCTCCTTTTCAGAGGCTGCAAGTTTATAGTTCCCATTGTTTTTGCTGTCTGCCCCCATTGGGTAAGGTTGGTTCAGTGGCTTGTGTAGGCTTCCTGCTGGAGGGGACTCTTGCCTCTGTTCTTTTTTTTTTTTTTTTTTAACATCTTTATTAAAGTATAGTTGCTTTACAATGGTGTGTTAGTTTCTGCTTTATAACAAAGTGAATCAGCTATATGTATACATATATCCCCATATTTCCTCCATCTTGCTTCCCCCTCCCACCCTCCCTTGCCTGTGTTCTGATGGATCAGGCTGGATCTGGTCTTACTGGTGGGCAGGACCGCATCCGATGGTGGGTTTTGGGGTGTCTGTGATCTTATTATGATTTTAGGCAGCCTCTCTGCTAATGGGTGGGGTTGTGTTCCTGTCTTGCTGGTTGTTTGGCATGGGGTGTCCAGCACTGTAGCTTGCTGGATGTTGAGTGGAGCTGGGTCTTAGCGTTGAGACGGAGATCTCTGGTAGGGCTCTCGCCAACTGATATTACAAGGGGCCGGGAGGTCTCTGGTGGACCAATGTCCTGAATTTGGCTCTCCCTCCTCAGAGGCTCAGGCCTGACACCTGGCCAGAGCACCAAGACCCTGTCAGCCACACAGACCGGTACCTGGGGAGTTTCTTGCCTTTTGGGAAATCTGAGGTCTTCTGCCAGCGTCCAGTAGGTGTTCTGTAGGAGCTGTTCCACATGTAGATGTATTTTTGCTGTATTTGTGGGAAAGAAGGTGATCTCCATGTCTTACTCCTCCACCATCTTGAAGGTCCTCTCTCCAGTGCTTTCTAATGCATTCTTCATCTCATTTATTGGGTTCTTCTGCTCCAGAAATTCTGGTGTGTTTTTTTTTTTAAGAGTTCATTCCAGTAAAGTGTTCCTTCTGTGCATTAATTTTACTCCTGAGCTCACTGAACTGCCTTTCTTAGTTTTCTTGTAGCTCACTGAGTTTCTTTATGACAGCTATTTTGAATTTTCTTTAGTCAGATTGCAGTATTCTGTGACTTTAAGTTTGATTTCTGGAGAATTGTCATTTTCTTTTTGTGATAACTGTGTTACCATGGTTTTTCATGGTGCTTGATGAGTTGTTCCTCAATTGGTACATTTGAAACAGCAAACACCTTTCTTATTTAGATAAACCTTTTAAAAGTTTATTCTAACAACTCAACTGGTTGGTAATTAAAACCTTTCTTTTGATTTTCAGCAGGTGGCATTATAGCACAAAGTTGTGATTTCTCTTACCTGAACTGCCTCTGGCTATATTAGAGAACTGGCACTTTCCACCTTCCACTGCCTCTGCCAGAGGTGTCACTGGTGTCATCATTATCATTGCCTGTACCTTTGGGTCACTGGTGCCTTGCAGCTGCTAGTGTCACTACTGTTGCTGGCTGTGCAGCTGGGGACACTGGGATGGCGGGAGCTTCCACTGCACCCAGGGTCACCTAGATTGAGGGCATTGATGCCATGGCAAGGGGAGGGGAAGAGTGGGGGAAGAGTCAGGATCACCAGTACCTCTACCGCATCTGGGGTTGTTGGGTTTGTGGGTGCTGCCAGCAGTGGTGGTGGTGGGGGACTGGAGTTGAGAGTGGTACCCCAGCTGGAGGAACCAGGGTCATGGGCCCTGCTGCTTGCCCTGCCCAGCTCACTGTGCTCACAGGTTCCGATGTAGCCAGGAGGCTGGAGTAACATGTGCCTCTTCCTCTCCTGCTACTGGGTTCTCTGGGGCTGCAGCTCAGCCACTGCAGTCAGGAGGCTGGGTTTCTGGGCACTGCCTGCACTGCTTCCCCAGTCTGCCTCGTCCGTGCATCTCAGTCCACGCACCTTCAGGTGTACGGATGTGTGGATCTCTCTGGTGTCCTGGTGGGCTGGGCAGAGGAATCTCATCCTTCACATGTTGTAGATTGAAGAGGAGAGGGATAAAAAGAGCTTTTCGTGCCACCATGGTGCTCACTGACATCAGTCTCTCTATGGTTTTGATGAGGCTGATTTCCAAACTAATGACACCCGGATTCAGTGAGGGAGGAGTCAAAAATCTTTGTAGATGAAGCAGAAGTTGGACACCTTTTACTGATACACTATGAACCAAGTACAAGACACAGAGTGCATGTTTCCCAAAGCCTGGCCTATGAGCCACCCACATCAGAAGTACCTGGGGAAGCTAAATACAGTTCAGTTTCTGGCTCCTTCTCGAATCCTTTTGGATAAGAATCTCTAGAGACAGGCCCCAGGGTTTAACACTCACCAGATGTAATTCTGACAGGCATCAGCTGGGAGAGTAACTGAATAAGTGTGTTATTTTATATGAAATCATTTTAGTAATCTGGCAAGTTTCTGTTTTTCATTATTCTTCACTGATTCTTATTTCAATTATATCCAAAAGAAAATGTGTCATAAGCAGTCAGCAGAACACTATAAGTAACCACAGAACAAGAAGTGCATTTCAAATATTTGAACAGGCAAATATGTTGCTTATTTTTGTATTGGGACAATTTAAAAAGGCACGGTGTGGCAAGGCTCCTGAAGAGTTAAGGAGTATTCATCTTTTTAATGTCTGGAGCACGTACTTGTTGATGTGATTTCATTTTAAAGCAGTGATTTTGCTGACCAAGAGTACCCAACCGAACTGGCAACAAGGAGAGAAAGTGGCACAGTGCCCAGGAATCATTAATGTTAAAAGGTTCGAAAGATGCTGCTAATGGGCAATGCTGGTGAGAAGTTCTGCTTTAAATGCAGAGATCTGTAGAGAGTAGAAAAGATGTGCTCCCCTGCATGCTTGTAAGGTTGGGGAGCAGCTAATGAAATTAGACAACTTGGCTGGAGTCAGGTGAATTAGGGGAAAAGGTCTCCTACTACTATTACTATTTCTCTTACTTAATTTCCCCCTTTCTCTCATTCAGATTTTCACCACCACTCTTCATTTTTGCTGCTTAAATTTGGACTCTATTATACCTACTTTGGATTATTGCCAAAACCTCCTAACTGATCTCCTGGTCTTCATTCTCTTTCTTCTACTTGCTGCCAGAATCCCCTTCCTAAAATTAGATCTCTTTCACTTTTGAGCTTAATATCTCGGCAATGAGTAGTTTCTCACTGCCTACAGAGTCAAGTCCAAAGTCCTCTCCATCCCAGTGAAGACACCCTGGCTCTTGCCAACCATTCCCCTCCTTGACTTGAGTCATTCACTTCATGCCGTTTGCAGCCATGTTTCGTCACATCGATTGTAGTTCACTGAGCCATTTGTGAGCGTTCAGCTCTATTTCTTCCTCATAAGCAAGAGATAAGCAGTGAACAGATCAAACCTCTTGAAAGTATACATTTCTGGCCAAGGCCTTTAGAGGTCACAAATGTAATATTTTTCCTCCCAACATCAGCTTATGAGCTCCCAAATTATGTGAGTGCCCTTGGGAGAGAGAACGCATTATCTTGATCCCAAGGATTTTCACCATAGTCCATGGAATTTCTCCTGGGAAGTTCCTCTGATCTTTATATGAGCTGGTGACATCTAATGACAGGCTTTTTAGCAATGGGGGATTTTCCCGGACACTTTGGCACTCAAATCCCTTCCCCATTATCCAGGATGCCCTATGCCCCACATACCAGCTGGAGGAAAGGTGAAGCTCCTGAGACAAAGGGAAAGGGCTCTTACATGGTGTGAGTTATAGATGAGGAACCTGGAAGAAGGGAATCTAACCTTATTTAATCTTGCAGGAGTTCTTACTCCAGGCTCCTCGTCCTGCCTAGATTGGGAGCCTAGTGTACTTAGAATAGTCAATTAGAAGACAGGGGAACTTTAATATTCTCTCTCCTGTTTGCTAAAGATATACCTGGTTTAGATATTAATGAGACACAAAGCTAATAATGCTGCTCAATTCCTTTTCTCCTTTTCTTCAAAAAATCCCCTGCTGTCTGCAAATGCTTAGATGCTTACTTTCCAAAAAGATTCTTAGATGCTTAAGGCAAAATATTCTTTCTGTCTCTCAAACAGAAATTCTTTCATAAGGTTGCGTGACTTAAAAAATTATATGGTAAGCTTTAGGGGCTTCGTGAGTTTGTAAAACAGACAGAGTCAGGCCAAGACCAGAATATGATTTGAAAGCAATTGTAAAATAGTGCCCTTATTTAAGGACAGCCTGTCTTTCCTTCCTCCCTCGCTTCCTTCCCATCCTTCCCATCCTTCCTTCCTTCTTTCTTTCCTCCCTTTTCCCCTTCCTCCCTTCCTTTCTTTCTTCCCTTTTTCACTTCCATTTTCTCTTCTTTCTTTCTCTTGTACTTCCGCCTTTTCTATTTCTCTCTCTCATTTTTTTCCCGTTTTCTCTCTTTTGTTTTTGCTTCCATCCATTTATTGAACAGTACAACAGGCCACGCTATGCATGAGAGAGCAAAATGTGAAAAAAAAAAAAAAAACCCACTACTGCCTTTAGTGACCACACAATCTAGTGTTGGGAGAAACATACAGGTATGCAATTAACAAGGATGTTTGGGGTAAGCTGATGTTTTATAAGGCAGGGAAGGCTTTTTCTCCAATTCAATGACTTATTTATTCATTCATGGTACCAGATTATTCTCATGGTACTGAGAACTGTAGCTTCTTTTTGCTATAGCATGAGGACCGAGCTGGAGAGTGCTGATAAATAAATAGGCTGGAAAGAGAAGCAAGAGCAGATGATAATAGCCTTACAGTTCATGATAAAGGGTTTGGCATTTGTCTTGAAGTCTGTGAGAAGCCACTACTTAAAGGACTTGAAGCAAGACAATGAGATGATCATATCTTTCGAAAAAATGTTATCTGGTAATAGTGAGAATAGCCAGGTAGTGGGGAGAGGGTAGGGCATTAGATAGAGGTAAGGAGACATTTTAGGAGTATGTCACCATCATCTAAACAGTGATAGAGGCATTAAACTCAGTCAGTGGAACTTGAACCTTTAGAGAAGACATGAGGTTTTAACCCACAGAAGAAATGTGGGTGAGTGGCAGAAACAGAGGAGTCCCAGAAGGTACCAGGTCTTGAACACAGTATCATTAACACAGGTTCAGATCACAGGAGGAAAAGGCCTAGGGCTGGGGTGGAGGGGGCCTGATTTGGGGTTCAATTTGAAGCCTCTAACATATATTTAGGGGGGAAATGGCTTAGTAACTCAGATGAGAGATTGATAAAAGATGTAGCTTTGGAAGTTGGTGGTCTGTAGGTGGTGGTTGAGACCATGGGGTTGGGTACAATCACTCAAGGATCGGGGGGAAGAGAGTAGGATAGAGGGAAAAGACCAGAGTCTTCGGAAACACTAATACTTACGGAAATAAGAGATGGCAACTCAGGAGTCTGAGATTAAATGACCTGCGAGGTAGAAAGAGGGACTAAAGCAAGTCCCTTTAGTGGGAGGTGGGAGGCTCCAAGGTGCAGTCAGGAACTTGACTTCCTGTTCACTGGACTCTAGCTGTCCAGGGCAGGAGACTCATCTTGGGCCTGGGCTGTGTTCATGGCTGGGCTGAGGCACGCCTAGGGACAATGGGTAAATTCAGGAACAGACTCTGGAGCAGTCAGTTATATGAGTCAGTTTCCAGAAGAGTTTTTTATTTGGTGAAATGAAGCAGCAGTTTTATTTGCCCCTGGTGGGTGTGGAGGAGGGGAGAGTGAGGGTGGGAATGGGAAAAGAGAAAAGGCATTCACTTCCAGCTCCTCTGTTTTTCAGCAGCAAGCTGAAGGAGCTCTTTTTCTTGAGATGTGGGGGCACCAGCTGGCACCAGCTGACAGTGTTAGTTGGACACAGGCTTACTTGGCACCTAGAGGACCCCTGCCGGCACTTTGGTTCCTGGCCCTGCAATGACAGAAGCCTTGGGACCAAAGGGGTTCGTGGAACACGTGGAGATGCTCAGCAGATGCCGGTTTGAGATGCTTATTGGCCCCTACAGGTCTCTGTATCTCTCCGTTTGGGGTGGACACTCCATGCGGTTGTCCAGGAAATCATGGGGCTGAAGTCCTGAGGGAGCCGATGAAAGCAAGGGCTGTCTTAAATGCAGGTTACGTTTTCATGAAGAGAGAGGCTAGGCCATCCCCGGTCTTGAGGAGAGGAGGGAAAATTAATGGGGAATAGGACACAGCTCTGTCTGGGGCTCATGAAAGATGGCTGAACAGTGCAGAGGGCCTGGCTGGGGATACCGAGAAGAGTTCGTAGTGCTGTCATATATCTGATTTTCTTCAGCGTTTAGTAGCTTAAACGTGAGAATGTAAAAAGCAGACAGCCAGATTAATCCAGGCTGTCCAAAAAGAAATAATGTCCAAAAAGAAAGTAGAGGGACAAGTTTACAATAAGATTCTAAAAATGTCCCAGAAAGACTTGGTGGGGGGAGGGCATCTAGAATTCCCATGGGCCGAACAGGAGAACACAGGTGGTTGGAGAAGCAGAAAAGCCCTGTTCTATAAAAAGTTACCGAGGCTGGTGTGGCCTGGGGGAAATCTCTGTTACACTTCCAGTAAGGCAGCCTACAATCGAATTAGCATTTTTGGCAAACACATCACACCTTGGGCTTATGTTGAGCTTATAGTCGACCAAAATCCCTAAATCTTTCACAAGTGCTGCTCCTAAGTCATGTTTCTGCCATGTTGTACTTGTGAAATTAATTACCGTTTTGGGCCTAAAAGTAGGGCTTTACAATTATGGCTATTAAATTTAATCTTGTTAGATTTAGGCCATGGTATCAACTTTCAGAGAATATTTTACATACTGATTCAGGTTTTCACACATTTCCCCTATAACTTTCAATAAGACAGAACCCAGAGGAATTCCTTATGCACATTCAAAAGTGAGAGATTTACCCTATGTGTTGTTTTTCAGTTCACATCTTCATTTTGTCTGAAAGGGACTTGGTCATATTTCTTCCTAACATCATAATTTGCCAAACTGCATCGGTTAGGATGTTTTTGCCTGCAAGGGTGAAACTCTGAGTCAGCCTGGAATAAACAATAAGAACATTTATTAGTGCACAGAGGTAGGGAAGACTCCAGGCACAGCACAACCAGGGCTGAGACTCTGTTCTGCTGTTTGTAGTTTACCTTCTCCCATGTGTTGTCCTCAGGACAGTTTCCTTTGTGGATATACGCTGACTGCCAACAGCAGTGGCGAGAGTGTGCTTCCTTGTTTGTGTCCAGAGGGAGGGTGGAAAGGGGAGAAAGTGTGAATAGAAGACTGTTCTTTCCGTTTGACTAGGACAACCTCCTACATGACCTTTAGAGTGACCAGCAATCCTGATGTGCTTGGGAGTGAGGCTTTGGGCTTTTATTCTGGGGATAGAATAAAAAAAGTCCCAGGATATGGGACTTTTGGTGCTAAAACCAGGAAGATCCTGGGCTAGCAGGGACAGCTGGTCACCCTAGCCCCTACATGTAGACCTGTGACCATTACCAGGATAAAACCTGATTCTGATTGTCTTAACCCATTGGCAAAAGGATGGGCACTCGTGGTTGGTTTGCGCACATGTTTCTGAAGTGTGGCTGTGGTCTATCAGATTCCACTGGGGGCAGATTCCTTGGCACCAAATCTACTGATTCAGAATCTCTAGGCATGGAAATGGGAAATTAATTTTTATCAAGCACTGCAGATGGTGGTCCTACACACCAGGGCTTAGAGAAACACTGGTTTAGACCTAACGGTGCTGATCCCTGAAGCTTCGGTCAACACCCAAAACGGCATGACTGCTATGCAGTGGGGCAGGGCTGGGGAGGATGCTGGGGAGTCATACCCACCACACACACCGACTCTAGTTCCCTGGTTTTCCTGTCAAGTAATCCTGTCTTCCAGAAGGGAAGGAAGTTGCTTTGGGATTTTACTTTGTTCTTAGAGAAACCATCCTTCTTCCTGGTAATGCCCAAGGGCTTTAGTGAGACCTTCCCTCACGAAGTGTTCACAAACCGTGCTGGAGAGTCACTCTTACTTTTTTCTTGGAACCAGTATAAAACTCTCAGGTGAGTAGCTTGCATAATCCATGACTTTAAAAAACTTTTTGACAGTCAGAATAGTATTTCCTGTGTTCAGTCCTTGGGGAAGAGGCCTACATTTGAGGTTAAGAGTTTGAGCTCTGGTCAGGAAACAAAACAAAGAATCTGAGCCCTTCCTTTGCATATATTGGTTTTGCACATATTTTTTAACTTCCTAAAACTTATCATCAGCAAAATAGGATAATTATCGAACTTACCTCATTGGGCTGTAGCATTAAATGAGATAATGTTTATAAAGTTTGAGCACAGTGCTCGTCTCATTAAGCAGTCAGTAAATTATGATCATTAATATCCTGCCTCCTCATTCTTTCGTTTTCTGGGATATTCTGAGTAGGACCAGGCACAGTGCTTGTCACTAGAGAACACAAAAATAAGGAACAGTTCCCCCTATCAGGGAACTCACAGTATTGACATTATAATATAATGACACTGCAGTAGATTTATATGCCAGATCCCAGGACGGAACAGAGGAAGAGATGATCAGTTGAGGGGATGTTGAAGAATGATCAGGAGTTTTCTAAATAAATATGGGAGAAGAAAGAAAGAGGACATTCCGGAGAAAGGATGTAACGTGAGCATTAATAAAAGCACAGGACATGAAAGAGTAGGGCGCCTTTGTGAATGTAAGTTGTTTTGAAGGCTAGAATGCAGGGTTCAGGTCAGGAGCAGTGGTAGATGATATTATAGGAGGCAAGGGCTGACTCGGGGCTTTGGGCTTTTATTCTAGGGATAGAACAGGGTTTTAAGCAGAGGAGTTAGCTGCATGATCACACTTATGTTTCGGAAAGACCAATCTGGGGACAGTGCATGAGCAGTTGGAGGGTGGTGAGGCAGAGAAATTTAAGAGCTTGCAGCATTACTCCTAGTGAGAGTTGATGAATATTTAACCAAAAGAAAGATATTAGAAACAGAGTGGAAAGGATGCAAAGAAGAGGTGTAGGGTAGATACAAATGATGGAACTGGCTGATTGATTGACTAGGTATGAGGTGGGGAAAAGGAAGATTTGAGGGGAATTCCTAAGTTTCTGTCTCGCGTGGATGGTGATGTCATTGCGCAGACAGGACTACAGAGGGCGATGGTGGTGGAGTCAAGCTTTGAGCCTATTGAATTTCAGTTCCACGGGAGATATCCAGGCGGAGATGTACTAGGTTGTCTGTTTCTGGGGAGTAAGTTCTGGGATTGAGAGATGGCTCCAGTCAGCAGGGAATGGCCTTCAGGCATTGGAATCTGTGGGTGACAAAAATTGCCTGGGATGATGCCTCAGTGGAGTGTGTAGCTTAGAATGAGGACAAGACTCCTTAGAAACTACGAGATTCCACAAAGCTCATTGACAATTAAGTGATATAACCTGTGTGTTCTACCAGGGTCCAGGCCAGAAGAATTCAACATATTTAAGCTTTATTTTTTTCTCTCTACTTTTTTCCAAGATTTTTCACTGATCTTTCTAGTCCTTCATTTATTCCCCTTCAAGTAACTGAGATTTTTCTCTCAGTTTTGGTTTTCGGAGGGTAAAAATATAATGTTCAAAAATTTTAAATTACATTTCAAGAATCTTGTTTTCTAACTAGGATTGTCTCGTTTCTTTGGAATTTCTCATAACTGTTTTCTTATGTTCTTGTCCAAAATTCAAACAGCTCTAAATAGAAAACTTTAAAAAAAATTAAGTTAAAATAGAATATGACTTCTGATGAAGAAATAGGGATGAAGAGCTTAAAAGTGAGACAAACCTGATAAATACATGCAGAAGGGAGAAAAATACTACAAAATCTATGTACAAAGGACATTTTTAAGAAAGTGAAATAGACGTGTTTACTGCATCTGCTCTGGTATTTAAACGAGCTGAAGCTAAATTCTTCAGTCTTTCCCCTCAGCAGTTAGAGAGGCAGCCTGGGAAAGATTAAAGGGAAAAAACCCACTAGTTTTGCAGAAGAAGAAAATGTACAAGTCTAGTGAAGTAAAAGACATTGGCCAACTGCAAACAAGAAACCGTGGGTCACTGGGGAGAAAGACCCCCGTAGCAACCAGGAAAGAAAGAACTCCAGATAATGGACGCCACCTAGTGGGAAACTGGAGGATTAGGAGAAAATGAACCACAACAGGATTTCAGAACTTGGAGGTGGCTTAACATAATTATTATGAGATTTATTCACTCTTTCAATAACATTCATTGAGGACCTGCTATGTACCAGGCACATTACAGTAATGATTTTTAGTTAAGCCCACAAACCCAGATGTCCAAGAATTCCCACTTTATTTTTCTATAACATAATCAATATCTATATTAAACCTCCATTTCATTTGGTCATGAGAACTTAACCTTCGTCACTTTAGTGCCCCTACACCCCTTGCCCTGGTTGGGTCTGAGCTCTAGGGTTTAATTTCAGTGAGACCTCTGCATTTAGCGCTCTGCATTGCTGTCTTCTGCTGAGATGGTTTTGTTTGTCTGCTGTTTGGACATTGGCCCTCATAAGTCACTGCTGGAAAAAAAAAATCTGCTTGTTTCTGTACATAGGTTTCTTCGAGTCTGCCTCTTTCTCATCTACTTCCGTTACCTTCTCAGACATTCTGCTGCTCCTGTAGGGCTGTCTACTGCCCTATCGCTTAGATACACGAACATACATTTTTACGCTGGCATCTTAAGGCCTCTTCCCTTGGTTTTATCTAGGAACTGGGTCACAGGTCCCTTTGACCTCAGATTCTCCAGATCTCCCTTGGGCTTCCTCTGCCCCATTTTCCTGAAGCACGGAAGAGCTCATTATGGTTAAATAGCCCTGTGTGACTAGGTCGTAGGCTGCATGTTGGACAGCAAAGGGAGATGAGGCCACTTTGCAAAATATTTTGTATGTTGTGCTAAATAATTTTGTATGTATGCATTGCAGATAGAAGGCTGTCTCAGTGGTCTGGGTAACGGATGACATGATGCTGACTTGGAGCGCTAGAGAAGACTTGGCCAATTTAAGGGACAGTGGGTGGTGGAACTAACTTTATGTGGCAACCCCAATCTCCTCCAGCCCAAACAACACCCGTGTGAAAATGAGACAGAGGCAGTTCCTATAGGAAGAGGCAACACCTGGGTACACAGCTTGAGGAATAGAGCGTAGTCTAGATTTCATCCCACCTCTTGGCTGAGTGCATTGGTGTAGGGAATAGTCTGGCCCAACCAAACATGTCGACCCTGAATGTGGAGGTGAAGAGTGGGAGGAATAACTAGGTTGGTGCCTTTAAGAAATATGTCTGGAAATAAATTTCTCTTCACTTGTTTCTTGCCCTTAAGTATTTCAGAGAATGACTCTGTAGGGTGATAAGCTGCAGTCTGGTGTGCAATGTGAGTTTCTTACCCCAGTTTTTACCCCATGAGAATATATTAATTGATCCAGCAATTCCACTCCTGGGTATGTATCCAAAATAAATCAGAAACACTAATTTGAAAAGATACACACACCCTAATATTCATAGCAGCATTATTTACAATTGCCAAGGTATGGAAGCAACCTAAGTGTCCTTCAACTGATGAGTGGATAAATAAGATGTGGTTTATATATGCAATGGAATACTACTCAGCCATAAAAAAGAATGAAATTTTGCCATTTGCAGCAACATGGATGGACTTGGAGGGCATTATGCTAAGTGAAATAAATCAGACAAAGACAAATACCTTATCATATCACTTATATGTGGAATCTAAAAAATACAACAAACTAGTGAGTATAACCAAAAAGAAGCAGACTCTCAGATACAGAAAACAAACTAGTCAAAAATCAGTTTAAAATATTTGTAGAGGTCTATTTCTGGGCTCTCTGTTGTGCTCCACTGATCTATATGGCTACCTCTCCACCAATACCACATTGTCTTGATTATTGTAGCTATATGGTATACCTTAATATTGAATAGAGTGATTCCTTGCACTTTATTCTTCTTTGTCAAGATTGCTTTAGCAATTCTAGGCGTGTGCTTTTCCATATAAATTTTAGAATAATCTTGTCTAAGTCTACGGGAATATGTGCTAGGATCTTAGTAGGAATTGCATCAAACCTATAGGTCAATTTAAGTATAACTGACATCTATACTATACTGAATCTTCTAATTCATGAACACAGTATGTCATTTGTTTAGGTCCTTGATTTCTTTCATCAGCATTTTGTAATTTTCAGCATATAGATTCTCTATATGTTTTAAGTATATACTTAAGTATTTCATTTTCTTTGGGGCAATTACAAATGGTATTGTGTTTTTAATTTTGTTTCTTGCATGTTCTTTGTTAGATGTGTAATTGATTTTTTTGTGTGTTTATCTTGTATCCTATGACCTTGCTAAACTCACTTATTAGCTCTAGACAATCATGTTATCTGCAAAAAGAGAGTTGGTTGCCAGAGGGGAGGGACAGGGATGAGTGAAATGGGTGAGGGAAATTAAGAGGAGCAAACTTCCAGTTAAAAATAAATGAATCATGGGGCCAAAATGTACAGTATAGGGAATAGAGTCAATAAGGTACAAACTTCCAATTATAAGATAAATAAGTACTGGGAATGTAATGTACTATGTGATTAATATAATTAACACTGCTGTATGTCTATATAAAATTTGTTAAGAGAGTAAATCCTAAGAGTTCTCATCACAAGGGAAACATTTTTTCTTTTTTTTTTTTTTTTTTTACGAACCCAGTGAAATATCTTTATTTTCCAGATGAATTACCTCAACATTTCACTTATTTATCAGATATCCTTCCTCTTTTTCTCACCCTCTTCTCTCTGACTGACAGATCAAAGCCATGAAAATTGACAACAACAAAAATGAAAATATCTATTGATCCAACATCCTGTCGAGTCCATGTCACAGGCCCCCAATAGTCCGTTTTTCCTTCATTTTTAAATTCTAACTCCCAGTTAGTCTCGGGACTATTTTGTTTACTCTTCTAAGGAAGGTCTTGTTTTAATCTCACTTTGGAAGCCACAATGATTCTTACGGAGACACACTGACTCTGAATCTAACTCAGGTATTGCCAACAAAACTTAGATAGGCAAACCTATCAATCCCAGCAAAATAAAGACATTTGGCATTTCTCAGCATCACACTGAATCTGAATAGATTGAATCTTTCAGATCTGGCAGGAAGTATGGTCAGTATAAGACAAGTATCAATCAATATACAACAAATATTTTCATCATATTTAGAATGCAGCTATTCTATTTTTTAGGGAAAGTGAAGAGTCACAGAAATTTTGTGGACAACTCTTTTTAATCCTGAAATGTTCACTGCCTTGATTAAATTAATAAATAGAATGTCTTTGGACTTATGTATAAGTTCAACTGGTTACTTATTTTTAGATTTTTTAATAGAAGAAATTTTGCTAGTAGAAGAAATTTTGGTACCAGCAGAAGATTTTATTTCCAGCTCATTCTTGGTCCTACTGATTTCCTCAGCCATTTTAGCCATTCCTGATATACTTCTTCTTTTATGATCCAATCTTGAATGGATTTTACAACAAGTTCCAAATAATTCCCGAATCCAACGTTAGAGTGAAGAGCAATGTTCCAATGTTCACAGTGCAGACGTTGCAAATTCATTGGATTATGAAAGACCAACAGTGAAGAGTTATCCTGGGTGTGGTAATAAAAATCAATACACCTGTATTGCTGATTGGCTTCTTGAAGACCCTGAAGCAGAACTTCTGGCTTAAAATGTTCAGTAAAACTCCAGTCCATTAGATTGCGTTGCTGCATTTTCTTTATGTCCTGTAACTCTGCTTCCACAGTCATCTTCTTGGGTTTCTTTTCAAGAGGATCAGCATTTGTGACCGCTTTATCTTTGATCTCATTGTTCACGGTCTGCTTCAAAGGCTCAGGTTGGAGCTGCGACTTCAAGCTGTTCTCCTGCTCTGATGGTTCTCTGTAATCAGAGTCTAAGGATTTCCTATTATCCAGGTCAGAATACTTCATATTGTTAGTATCAGGCTGACTAGGATTGGAAGGTTCTTTGTTGATCTCATCATCTGGCATAGATGTTGACCAATTCTGATCCAGAAATAAAATTCTGTCTTTGGTTCCACTATCTGTTTGTTGTCTGGTCTCTTGGGTATTCATTTTCATGATGTACTTTTGCCTTATCTGTTTAGCAAATCTGGCAGCGTTGTCCCATGGTATGTTGAACATCTCAGAATCTGTCCCATACATCATTCTAGAATGCTTCAGTTTCCCTTCTTCATCAACCTCAGAGAGTTTCAGGCTCTCAAAAGTAAACACTTTGAAGGCTCGTTCTACTTCATTCCAGCTCAAAACTTCACTTGTACAAAAGTGCATGAGCTCATGAATTGTAGCTAGACGTTTCGTGCTGTTCCATGGCGGGGGCAGAGGGAATTCAAGGAATTCCCACAGTGGCAACTTAGACTGCATCTTCTGCTTAATTTGAACCAGGTCAAAATTCTTTAGGTCCTTTAGCACATATTTCTTGTGGGCGAGGGCATCGTGATAGTTCAGTAGGAGAGGGCCTCTGGGCAGTGGTTTGCTTTCATTTTCCTCTTCAGATAAGAATATTTCATGGAGATTCTTTTTCTCCCTCTCTGTCAGACAGAGAGAGGGCAGGATGGACAGAACGTGAGCTGCGATTCTGTGGTCCAGCCCATCTGTTCTGGGAGGCGGCTCCGCCAGACTCGGTGGGACAAGGTCTTCACTTGCCACAGCCTGTTCCAGCATACGATGCAGTATCAAGGGCACAGAAATGAATTCTTCTGGAATTGGATTCAGCAAATCATTGTAATATCGCATGTCTACTTCATTTGTGATGACGGAAGCCACTGGTGGTGGTGGTGGAGCTGGAGCTTGCAGCTCTTCATATCGTTGTGTTTTCTTCTTTCCAGGGCTTACAGCAACAGTTTGTGGGGGCCTGCCTGGTAACATCTTCCCAACTCCCGTCTCTCCGTCCTACTCTCACATTTTTTTCTTTTATTTTGTATCTATATGAGAAAATGGACATTCACTAAATTTATTGTGGTGATCATTTCATAATGTGTGTAAGTAAAATCCTGCTGTTCACCTTAAACTTATACAGCACTGTATGTCAACTGCATCTCAATAAAACTGGAAGAAAAAAATAATATAAAAAGTAAGAGTTTTAAAAATTTTGATGAAGTTCAAATTATTGATTTTTTTTTGGCTTTTGTGATTTATGCTTTTTGAATCTTAAGTAGGAAATCTTTGCCTAAACCAATGCCTCAAAGATTTTCTTTTATGTTTTCTTTTAGAAGTTTGATAGTTTTAGCTCTTATGTTTAGGTTATGATAAATTTTACTATAATTTTTGTATATGTTGTGAAGTAACAATCAAGGTTCATTTTTGGCTTATGGCTATCTAGTTGTTCCAGCACCGCTTGTTGAAAGTTTTATCCTTTACCTTTTGAGTTGCCTTCAAATATTTGTCAAAAATCAATTGTCCATATGTCTGTGGATCCATTTATGGACACTTTTTTCCTGTTCCATTGATCTATATTTCTATCTTTACATCAGTGAAAGTCCTACAACTTTGTTCTTCATTTTATTTTCACATTACTTATAAAATGAACTAGTCAATTTCAACAACAAAGAGCCTGCTACAATTTTGTTTAAGACTGTGCTAAATCTACAGATCAATTTAGGGGGAATTGACACCTTAACAAAATTGGTATCTCCCCACTTACTTAGGGATTCTTTTATTTCTACTAGCGATGTTTTGTAATTTTCAATGTATGTGTTTTGCACATTATTGTTAATATACCTCTAAGTATTTTATATTTTTGATGCTACTGCAGAATTTTAAAATTTCAATTTCCAATTGTTCTTTGTTAGTATATAGATTATAATTGATTTATTTACTGAGCTTGTGTCCTGCAACCTTGTCAAATTCATTTATTAGTTCTAGCAGTTTTTTTGTAGATGACTTAAGATTTCCTACAGAGACAATCATGGTGCCTGTGAATAATGACAGTTTTACTTCTTCCTTTCCAGTTTATAGGCTATTTAGTTCTTTTTCTTGCCTTATCATACTGCCGAGAACTCTAGGTATAATGCTGAATGTAAGGGTAGAGTGAATATCCTTGCCGTGTTCCCAATCTTAGAGAAAAAAATCTTCACTCTTTCACTACTGACTGTTATGTTAGATTAAGAAAGTTCCCTTTAGTCCTTAGTTTGGTGGAAATTTTAAATCAGAAATAGGCTTATATTTTATAAATGCTTTTTCTGTATCTATTAATATGATCATAAGATTTTCCATTTTTAGTTTGTTAATATTGTGCATTCCTGGGAAAGATGCCAATTGTCAAGCTATATTATCTTTTTATATATTGCTGAATTCCATTTGTTAATATTTTGTTGAAGATTTTTGCATCTATTTTCATGACGGATATGGGTGCATAATTTTTTTATCATGCGTTTATTAAGTTTTAAGATTAGGATAATGCAGACCTTATAAAATAAGTTGAGAAGTGTTTCCTCCTCTTTTATTTTCTGAGAGTTTGTGTAGAACGGGTGTTATCTATTTCTTAAATATTAAGTAGAATTCATCTGTGAGGGATCTGAGACTGGAGGGATGGTTTGCGGGGGGAGAGAAGATGGCGTGGGGAGAAGGGTAGGGGAAGTAAGACAGACTCTTCTAAATTGTTACTTTAATATTTCTTATTATATATTCTATAGCAACTGTTGATGTTAATATCTTCAGGCCCATTAACTGCTTTCAAGTTGAGATCCTTAACAGTAGTACAGTAATTGCAGATTTTAAACAATTTACTTTGGTCAACTCTTTTTTTTTTGGAATGTCTCATATTTACAGTCTTCCAAATACTACCACACTCAGTTTTGTCTTCAAAGAGTCCAGTTTTCCAGTAGCTTACAAACCATTAAGATCCAAGAAGTTACCCTCACCAGTTGACTTTTCTCTCCATGACAATAGAGGTAGCTAGGTTTCATCACTTTTCATTTTACCCAGTGGTCAGTTGAAGTATAATATCTTATTGCAGCAGCATGGTAAGAGCTTATGAGACTCTTATTATCTTATTAATAGACATCTATTCTGGAAAATTAATTTCTTGGTCAATTGAATGCTGCCCCTTTTCTTCTCACTCTTCCTTCACTTGCAATTTTGACCCCATCTTGCACCATTTTGCTTTTTCTACCCTTTTCTTTTTAAGTAAAAATTGGAATCTAGGCTGTTTCAAGATTTGGTCACCTTGGATAGGAAGCTCCTTAAAAAAATAAATGCCTTTGAGTCACAGAGACTTCTGTTCTCCACACTAATCTTGAGACTGGCTTTAGACAGTCTATCTTGAGACAAATAGAGCTGGAAACTATGGAACTAATGCCAGTGACAGAATCAAAGTAAAGCACGATCATTTGTTTAAAACTGAAATTAAATGCAGTGAAAAAAAATTTAAGACCTTAAGATTTTCTGGAAGTCCATATCAGAATCCTTACATAAAAATATCTGCCAAGTCATAATTCTTTAATTAAATATATCTTCCCCACCTACCAGCATTCAAGACACATAGAAAACAGTTTATTATTAAGATTTATTATTCTGGTTTTGTTTTATTACAAGTGTTGCAACAGCATTTCTCTCCTCCAGCTTGAATCATAAATCTGCTGTTTCTGCATTTTATTATGAACTAGATAAGTGCTGTAGGCTGATCTAGGAAATTAACCTCTAATGTAGCATTTTTTCCATGAGAAATTGCATTTGAAATAGTTCTCTCTCTTCATTCAAAACCAGATTTCTTAAGAATCTAGGCTACATTTATTACCACTAGTTACTCACTTTTCATTCCTCCCTCACTCACTGGCAATCTAATTTCCACACCAATCCCTCCATAGAATCTACTCTTGCTGAAGCTACCAAAGACCTTGTATTTATCGAAGCTAATGACCTCTTTCCAATCCTTATTTTCCTTGATTCATCTTTACTCTTGATAGTATTGGTTGCCTATTTCTCTTAAGAGTTTCTCTTTGTTTCTATGATACTTTTTCTTCTAGTCCTCTTAATATCCTGACCATTTTCTATTTGTTTTTCTCACTACCTTTTTCCCTTTCTGTCTCTTTGGGGCAAGTTGTTGATTTTCTTATTCCTGAGTATATTCTTGCCCGTCGTCTGTTTGGGTAGTCTCATTCACTCTCACAAATTCAACTCCCTAGACTTGCACACTTTACTTTTCTATGGAGTTCCATTCTCATATTTCCAATGCTGAAGTGTAGTTTATCCTTTTCTTCCTTTCCCTCTCTGTTTCAGTTAGTGGAGTCATTCAACATCAACCCAGTTTTGATTCGTTACTCAAGTGTTAGCTAGGGCCATTCCAAGTTGGACTTAAAAGTGACTACAGTCAGTCCTAGGGCTGTTGAAGGTCTATGCAACGCCTTTTTGCAAATTAGACAAAGTCACTCCCTTCTATGAGATATTGTACTTCTTAAAACAATATATAATAACTTCCATTGTGTAATGATTTATTTATAATGAAACATTTTATATAAATCTACAGTGACTAGGATGTAAATGATACTCCCTTAGATACTGTGCTGCTTCTGTTGAGCAGTGTACAACCTATACAACTGAACAGAGCAGAATAATATTTCATATCTTTATGACTAAGAAAGAGAAGGTCAAGATGGTACTCATTGTTCCTATGGGGCTCTACCAAAATTTAAAAGATGTGATTCCAGCTACTACTTTCTAATGGTTCATGGAAAAAATGATTAGTGATGTGAATTATTGGGAAGAACAAGCTTCAATAGATGATATAATTATCTTAGAAATATCTTGCAGGCAAATGAACAAATGTCTTGGTGATATAATCTCAACACTGTTCCTTGACTGATGTCCTGAAATACATGAGATGCTCAGTGTCCAAATAAGTGCTGAGCATAAATCCTGAGAAAATATAGGTCACAATCTTTGTCAAATATCTGAGAGTTCAAACGTTTTTTGGATTCAGTGATTTGCTAAGTCTTTCAATAGTTTGAACTGTAGGTTCCAGACAATCAGCAAACCATCATGAAAATAATACATGAAAACAGGCATCTAGAACATTTTGGGGAAGGTGAAACTTATTATCCTTTGTGGCTGTTGGGAGTGTACAGCTTTTCTTTTTTTGAGCATTATTTAGTCATTTGGGAATAGTGTCTGATAAAAGGTAATGGTGGCAATTCCTGGCAGAAACTTCAGTTCTCAGTAGGGCAATCCCAAAGAAAACATTGTGAAGGAGTGCATAGTGGTAGTTAAAGTGAACATATTCATGTATACTTCCAGGTTACTCTCAGAAATACTCAGGGACAATTTTGTAGGAGACTAGGTAATACAAATTTGTGTGTGTATATATATATATATATAATATATATTAGATCTACAAACTAATGAAGCATAGGAAAGTCTATTTATTTATTACACATACATATAATACCGTTATTTATACATGTTAAATATACTTATAAAATTAGATTATACTATATGCATTTGCATCCTTATTTTTCATTTGTCTTATCATGAACATTTTGCCCATGTCCGTATATATTTTTCAAAATCATTGTTTAAAAGTCTGTAGAGTAGCTCATTTTGTGCTATAATGTAATTTATAATTCTATTTTTATGTTTGCTTTTTTAACCTTTATAAATAACACAGAACACAGAAATAGAAGAAATATAAAAGAATGTAAAATCCAGAAAAAGATTTATGCACATAATGTTGGATTATTTTCTTGGTATATATTCCTGAAGGGAGATTTTGTAAGATGATTTTTGTAAGCCTTGATATATACTTTTAAATTGGTTTCCAGAAAGGTTATACAACTTCTTTTTGGCAGATAATTTGATTGTTCTATCAAGGAAAAATAGCAGGTATAATGTAACTCGATGTAAAGAAGGGTTTGGAAAAGAATTATTTCATCCTTATGGAAAAGTTTGTGAAATGCAGAGTAGATAATAGTTCAATAAATGGATTTAATGTACCCAGGGGTACTGATTAAAATAAAGACATCAGCTTTAGAAAGGGGTTCTAGAAGCTTGCCACTGGGCTCTATTCTATATAGTATTTTTTTTAATCAATGATATAAATGAATATATAAAATATCTTCTTAGAAAACTTAACAATTAAGAAAACTGACATCTAGGAAGCAATTGTTTGGCTAAACTTTCGAGGCACCAGAACATAGTAGTAGTTAGATGCATGGGATTTGGAGTCAGACTCGGTTTTAAAGATCCGCTTCACCACTTGCTGGCTCTGTAACTTTGGCCAAGTCACCTAACCTCTCTTAATCTCGTTACCTTTCTTTTTTTTAATAAAAAGTACCTCATTTTTGGAGCATTTTTAGGGTCACAGCAAAACTGAGAGGAAGGTATAGTGATTTTTCATATACTCCCTGTCCCCATACACACATAACCACCCCCTTTATCAACATTACCCACCTGAGTCAAACATTTGTTACAACTGGTGAGCCTACACTGACACATCATAATCACCCGAAGTCTATAGTTTATCTTAGGGTTCACTCTTGGTGTTATACACTCTATTAGTTTGGACAAATGTATAATGACATGTATCCATCATTATAGTATCATACAGAATATTTTCACTGCCGTAAAAGTCCTCTGTGGTCTGCCTATTCACCCTTCCCTCTCCCCAATCCCTAGCAACTACTGATCTTTTAACTGTCTCCATAGTTTTACCTTTTTCAGAATGTCATGTAGCTGGAATCATACAGTATATATCTTTTCATATTGGCTTCTTTCACTTAGTAATATGATTTAAGTTCCCTCCATGTCTTTTCATGGTTTGATAGCTCTTTTCTTTTTAGCACTGAATAATATTCCATTGTCTGGAGATATATATATACACACACACACACACACACACACACACACACACACACACACAGTTTATCCATTCCCTGACTGAAGGGCATTTTGCTTGCTTCCATGTTTAGGTAATTATCAATAAAGCTGCTATCAACATCTGTGTGCAGGTTTTTGTGTGGACATAAGTTTTCAGCTCCTTTGAGTAGATACCAAGGATCACAATTGCTGGATGATATGATAAAATTATATGTTTAGTTTTGTAGGAAAACAACAAACTATTTTCAAAGTGACCATACTATTTTGCATTCCAACCAGCAATGTGTGAGAGTTCCTGTTGTTCTGTATCCTTGTCAGCATTTGGTATTGTCAGTGCTCTGGATTTTGGCCATTCTAATAGGCGTGTAGTGGTATCTCATAGTCTTAATTTTCATTTCCTTGATGAGACATGATATAGAGTCTTTCAAATGCTTATGTGTCATATGTAGCTATTTGGCGAGGTGTCTGTTTGGTTCATTTTTTAATCAGGTTGTCTTCTTTATTGTTGAGTTCTTAAGAGTTCTTTGCATATTTTGGATAACAGCCCTTTATCAGATGTGTCTTTTGCAAATATTTTCTCCCAGTTTGTAGCTTGTCTAAGTTATCTTGACATTGTCTTTAGCAGCATAAAATTTTTAATTTTAATGAAGTCCAGCTTATCAGTTATTTCTTCTTCCTTTGGCATCTCATTATCTTTTTAGTTATGAACTTCCTACCTGTTCTTATCTATTTACATAGTATGGACACATTTTTCATGAAGCTTATTTATTTATTTAACATACAGTTATTTATATAATTCCATTATGGTAAGATTGCTGTTCACCTCCACTAAGAAAATTAACTTCAATCAAAAGAGTTACGTTTTTCTTTCCAAGGGTGAGGGGGTAGAGAGTGGTGGAAGCTGGGAACAAATAAACACATTTCTAGTAAGATTATTGTGAAAAAATGCAATAATATAAAAGATATAAAATGCTTAACATGTTTTCTATCACACAGAAACTATATAATTAGTTATTACTAATCCAAATTAGTTATTACTAATCTTGGAAAACTAGAAAAATGAGTGTATTAATAGGATCAAATATGCTAGGGATAAATACACATTTATATATTTGGATTAAAAAATAACAAAATTGAGTATCAGCTTTAATGATAAAAACATGTTTGATTTAGTTAAATGTAAGGTCAGTAGTATGATGTATCTATCAAAAAAAGTAAATATGACCTATGGCTGCATTAAGAGAAGTAAAGTGTTTAGAATAAGGGAGGTGATAGTCTTGTGCTACTCTTTGCTAATCACACAATGCCTGAAGCATTGTGTTCAGTTCTCCACACAAGATTTTAAAGAGGCTGGGGTCTGGATTTGGGATTAAAGTCTATTTTTAAAAATTCATTTCTTTAGACGGTTGGGATTTTTCTCCCCCAGGAAAATAATTTTGAAGAAAAGATTAATTAAGTGTGTTTTATGTGGAGAAGGGAAGTTTAGAGGGATATGATAAATATCTGTAAGTATGTGAAAATGTACCATCTGGGCAAGTTAAATAAAGTTCCTTTGGATACAAGTAATAGACATTAGGAAAGGATCAGGATCTAAGGAAGATCTGAACAACCAGGCTTCAGTGAGGCAGGCATCAGGGAAGTTTCAGTGTTTAAGCTTGAGGCTCCTTTTTCTGGATGCCACCGCCGATGTGTCTCAGCGCCAGCACCCCAGTCTCTTCTCAATTCTCTGGAGAGAGAATCTGACCATCCAGCCTATGTCAGGTCCACTCTTGGATCAGAAAAGTATGCTCAGGTAGTAAAGTGGGCTTCAAATTTAGTTTTCTAGAAGTCAGAACTAAGAAGGGACACTTCACATATTCACAGCTAGAACTGTGAACTTTACTTTCTCTTTCTGCCTTCTCTGAAGTCCAAGTAGACAGAAAGATTTTAAAAGAAGCTTTATGGACATTCTCATCCTTTTCTTCCAGTGTATTGCCCTAAATTCATCATATGACTGTTGCTGTTGATCTGTCCTTAAGACTGAGCAGAAGGAAATGTCCTTCAATAAGAGATTTCCTTGCCTCTGAAATTAATGATTAATGTGATGCAGCTTAAAAGGTGGAAGACTGTATTTGAAAATCCTGTGTAAAGGACAACTGTTAGGTAACGGATTTGTTTTAGATCTGGGCCTGTGGAGGCAGTCCCTTTTAAGACTAAGCCATTGGTATGGAAAAATAAACATAAATTTCATGGCAAAAATATCATATCAATTTTATTAAAATTTTAATCAATATCAGTGGCTTTTAATAATGAAAAACAGGTTTTTAAAAAATTCACTGAGCCAGGGAATTTTTTTTTTTTTTCAGTTTTGATCATTGTTTTTTTTTTAACATCTTTTTTGGGGTATAATTGCTTTACAATGGTGTGTTAGTTTCTGCTTTATAACAGAGTGAATCATTTATACATATACGTATGTTCCCATATCTCTTCCCTCTTTGTCTCCCTCCCTCCCACCCTCCCTATCCCACCCCTCCAGGCAGCCACAAAGAACCGATCCGGTATCGAGCCAGGGAATTTTTTTAAAAATGTCTTAGATACTGTAAAATTGTAACTCAGGGGTTGGCAAACTTCTTCTTAAAGACCAGAGTTCAACTATTTTCATCTTTGCAGGAGGTACTGTCTCTGTTGCAGCTACTCAGTTCTGCCATTGTAACCCACAGAGAGCTATAGACAATACAGAAACAAATGAGCACAGCTGTGTTCCAGTGAAAGTTTATTTACAAAATCAGGTGGCAGATGGGATTTGGCCAAAGGGCCATAGTTTGCCACCCCTGCTGTAACTAATTATACAGTTGTATTTGTTTTGGCTGTTAGGAAGCTCAGACCCAACTTTGCAGTCCGCTTCCAGCATGGACCACACCACATGCAAGCTGTACATCACCCCACTCATGTCATCTTTCCTTTATGCCAGTGTCCTCAGCCACCTTTGAAATATTCTGTTCTATTGTTTGTATCTCAAGCCATCACATGAGTTCATTTTTGAAATAAGATTAACATAATTGAATTAGATTAAACATAGTGTTCAATTGGGAATTGATTTTATGTTACTGTAGATATAATTCTCAGTTCATAATGTGTAAATTTGTTAAGAAAATACCAAAATATCAGTTTGGTAGATACAGATATCTGTATTTACCATGGTAGCTGTATCTACCATGTGCTATGGTATCTGACTTCTATTATATCTCATTCTAGCTAATATTCAAAGGCATCAAGTTGTACTGATGTTTTCTGATTCATCTTCATCCTGGATATTGGGAAAAAGATATCTTTTTCTGTTTATCTTTTGGCCTATATTCATAGGATATAAAAATTAAAATCCACAAAGATAAAAATCACAATCAAGCTCCCCCCAAATCCAGTGGTTCTAACAGGTTTTTACCCCAGAATCTCGGAATGTCAGTTCACATGCCCAGTGCCTCTTAAGGTTAGATGTGCTTCAATTAAAAAAGATATCTGCTATTTAAGTTGAAATAAATGTCTCACAAACCAGTCATTCATATACAGCCTTCATAATTTTTGTCATGTTTTATAAAACTTTTTTCACTTAACCTAGTAAATGTAAAACAAAATTAGGTATCACCAATATAAACAGAAAATCAGTGTCGTTTGTCATAGAGAGGTTAATTAAAATTATTAATGTACATGTATTATGTGATCTAATTTTATCTGTTTAATACCTGTAGTAAGTGCTATATTTTTGGAAATACTTGTTTAAATAATTTCTGCTTCCTGCTCCCCTGCTAATCCTAGCCTAATCAAGCAATCAATCAGTTAATTGCTGATTTTTGCTCCTACCCCTGCCCAGTCAATAGCCATATAAATTTCTTGAGGCCGAGGATCTAACAGAAACTGGCTCACCTTAAGATCCCTACTTCTTAAAATTACTGGGTCCATATCTGTCCTGTTAGGTGCTACATCCGTCTTGTCAACATCCACCCAAGGACCACAGAAATCCCTAAAGAAAGGACTGCATGTGACAAATCCATGGGTTTCCTTTTTTGAGAGAGAAATGACAGTTTCAGACCTGATTTTCTTTTCTTTGATATATTGATTTCTAGAAATCAGACGTTTTTCTCCTTAACTCACTAGACGCAATTTCTGAAAAGGATGTTAGACTTTTATCATTAATGTACACAAAGCTAATCAGAAAATAGAATTTTAAGGAGTAAAAGATGGTCCTACCCTTCATTTCCACATTATACAGAGCACACTGCATTTTTCAAAAAAAATACATTATTTAAGATTATATAATAGTTGAGACTTGGTATCATGTCTTAAATCTCTTTCTTTATGATGCAAAATTGCTTTAAAATAGACCAAGATATTGTTTGTACTATGGACATGTTGATTTAATTCTCTATTACCATTAAAATTTGAGATAATTACTAAAGGAATTTGAAAAAGTTAAATCTAAATTTTGTAAAACCAACAAGCGCCCCTGAATCTTCACCTTCTGTTTGGCAGAGAGGACTTTATGGAAAAGCCACAAAAATTTGACCTACTTAGTCTGACACAAGAGTTGTCCTTCTAAATTTGAGATCTGTCCAGTTGGCAGTGTGACACTGACAGGCCTAATCCCTCCAACTAACTGCCATTTCCACAACTAAAAAGGATTACAGGGGGTCACACTGTCCATCTGTCATCCTTTCCAATGAGTAAAATTGTTTTAGATTTAATTAAAAAACCCATGACCATTCCCCTGAACTAGTGGTAAAGTTGCTTCATATCCTTTTGTAAGATACATTTCTATCCTTATAATGACGACCTACTAAACCCTTTGAGGACCTGCCTTACCTGTGTATGATGTTTCACCTGCACGCAGCAGGGAACAGAGAGGAAGTCCAAGAGCAAATGTCTATCCTAAGATTAGTGGTTTAAATTGTTCGTCAATATCAGTCTCATTATTATAATAATTCATACCTACTGCCTTTCATTTTGCGCCATATATTGCATAGACAATATGTATCATTCTAACAACAATCCAGCACAATGGGTAATTATACTCATTTTTCTGTTGGAGAAACTGAGACTAAAATGTTAAGTATCAAAGCAAGACTGTGCTTCACATTGAGTTCCAACTGGCATCATCCCTAACATTTCTATTTTACCCCATAATCTTCCCTTTTTATCCTGCATGCTTTTTAAGTCTGGAGTCTACATGATTGACAATCAGAGCTACTGCTTGGCATGAGGTGAGCAGGTCAACAACCTTGAGATCATATAACGAACGTGCTTAAAAACACCTTTTAAAAGCTTTGTTTAACCTATGCATTCTGACTGAGGGGATTCACTGGCCTCAAACTGTGTCTCCAGCACCCCCCGACACAGACACAAAGTTGTTGCAAAGTTCCTGAATTCTCTACTTTCCAGGACTTTCTAGAACACTGGACTTGGCTTGGCTGTCTAAACCATGTTTCTAACAGGCTCTCTCTACTGAATTCTGTGTCCTTGATTGTTCTTGACCGGATTTGTGAATCGTTGGTGCCCTAGCTTAATAACTTGTCCTCCTAGAGAACATCGTTTCCAGGCTCCTTCTTCTTAATCAATGTCTAGCTATGTTCCCTTCTATCACTTTTGTTTGTGTGTGTGTGGTACGCGGGCCTCTCACCGTTGTGGCCTCTCCCGTTGCGGAGCACAGGCTCCGGACGCGCAGGCTCAGCGGCCATGGCTCACGGGCCCAGCTGCTCCGCGGCATGTGGGATCTTCCCGGACCGGGGCACGAACCTGCGTCCCCTGCATCGGCAGGCGGACTCTCAACCACTGCACCACCAGGGAAGCCCTCTTCTATCACTCTTTGCATTAGGGCAGAGGCTATTAACTAGCAGCAAGTGGGCCATACTCTCCCTCACACGTGTTTGGTTTATCTAACCCAGTGTTGTTGTTCATTGTTTTTTGGTATTGTGACCACATTTAAAATTGAGTAATTTTAGGAGCCAGACACAAAAGATCACATACTATATGATTCCATGTATATGAGATATCTAGCGTACATAAGTCTGTAGAAATAGAAAGCAGATTGGTGGTTTTTAGTGGCTGTAAGGAGGAGGAGCAGGGAGTGATTGCTTAATGGGTATGGTGTTTTATTTTGGAGTGATGGAAATGTTTCAGAACTAGATAGAGGTAGTGGCTGCACAGCATTGTGAAAGTACTAAAAGCCACTGTTCACTTCAAAATGGTTAATTTTATGCTATGTGAATTTCACATAAATGAATGAATGGAGTGATTTCAGATTTTCTACCTTTCTTGGGAAACTGCTCTCTGATTCTCACTATGTAACTGTCAGCTAGAGCTAAGCTTTAGATGAGAATATGTGCTTTAGGGACCACTTTGCCAAACCCTGAATTGTTGACTTGAGTCTGAGAGTAAAAGTCAGGGCCAAGATTCTACATGCCCTAGCTTTTGACTGTATTGTAGCAGAGAGCTATTTCTCTGCAAGCTCCATCAAAAGCAAGAAAATAAAATATTTGCTGAGAGAGCTAAACCATTCAAGAAGAAAGGAGGGGTTGGTGGAAAAGTGAGGAAACAGATTTCCTTTCTTGAAAAGAAGGATATTCTTTTGTGTTTAATATGTAAATGAAGTATATCAACCCTGAACCAATATCAAATGGGAGCTTCACTCCTTTACTCACCTCTGTGTGTATTTATACAGGTGATCCCTACCTCAGAGTGACTAATCATAGTAATCAGAACTAACAGTAGTGGAAGTGGAGCAGGAGAGAAAGGGAATCAAATGAAATAGAGACCTATTATGACAAAGAGGAAAAGAGTAAAACAAATAAATATGTTCTCCCCTACTATCCCTGATACTCTGTATGGTGGCAAGAGGACAGTTACTGGTTCTCTCCTTTAAGGGACATCATTAAATAATGTCTGAAGTTAATTGAAAATAATCAGTTTGGATGCTTTGCTCCTCTAATTTCTTTTTTTCCACTAGGAAGCCTGTGTAGTAAAGAATTTAACCTTGCTCAAAAAGCATTCTGGCCTTTGACCTTGGCTTCTGGGAGGTAATCACTAAGCCCTTGGAATTACAGGCCTGAAAAAAGTGTCTTTATTTTCCTGGGCCTTGGTTCACCAGATAGTCTAGCACTATGCTACATAGTGGGCACTGGCTATACCCAGATAGTCTTAAGGTGGATCCAGCCACACTAGAAAACCCAGCAATGTTATTTAGAGTTATGCTGGGTCAGACAACCACATAGGCAGTGAATCCATCAATCATATCTATGTAATGGAGCCCCAATAAAAACTCTGGACACTGAGTCCTGGCTGACTTTCCCTTTTTGGCAGCACTCCATGTGTTTTGTCGCATATTGATGCCAGGAAAGTAATGTGTCCTGACTCCATGGGGAGAGGACAGTGGGAGCCCCATGTTTGGTACTTCCCTGGACTCCACCCTGTGTGCTTCCTCTGTTGACTGACTTTCATCTGTATTCTTTCCCTGTAATAAACTGTAACTGTGAGTATAATATTTTCCAGTGAGTTCTGTGAGTCCATCTAGAAATTGTCAAAACTGAGGGTGGTTCTGGGATCCCCACAAACTTGACGTTGGTGTCAGAAATGAGGGTGGTTTGTGTATTCTGTGTGCCCTCTAATTTTACAGTTGGCTAAACTCTTCCCAGTTTCACTCTTGATTTTAATTTAATACACACACATATATCTTGATTACTTAATGGCAGTAGAATTCATGGGGACAGGGACAAATGTTACCTCCTACTTACCCACTTCCATACTGTTTTAAATTTTTATAAGTACCCATTACTTTATAATAAAAAACATTTTAAAAATTTAAGAGTCTCATCTTTTCAGCATTACCCCTTTATCAAGCAAGAATTATGGTGGAGAAGGAAGATGGTTTACAAAGATAACAGAAATGTGAATCTGGAAACTAATCACAGAAATACATAATTAAGGTTAAATTATGCACTGTACATTATAATTTATTTTAATCCTTGGCAATATTTTAAAGAAGTATGTTGAATTGGGCATATAATGTATCTAATTTTGAATAGAAATTAGGTCATTTAAACTATAATTAGAATTTTAAAAGAAATCATCATAATTTCTCTAAATATGAACACTGAGTCATAGTATTGCTTTATGGAAACCACATCAGAAAACTATTTAAGTAAAGCTTGGAAACTTTCATGAGTTTATGTCTATGTATGCATTGGACAAAATAGAGTTTTCCAGTCTGAAAAAAAATGAACTTCTCTCTAAATGCCAAATTTGGGACTAAAATAAAATAAATATTTGGAAATAGTATTGGGAGATAGTAGAGTTTAAGAAACACAGAGAATACTAAAATAAAATAAAATAAAATAAAATTAAATTAAATTAAAAAGCATCTTCTGATTTCTCTCTCCCCTCTTCCCTCTTCATCTTGGGAGGTGGGGTAAGATAGGACCCTGAACTTAGGCTTAAGGTGGAACTGTTTCATGATGTCAAAGACAAAACTGTGTCAGAGACAAAATGAGCAAAGGCTGTTGATTCATAAACTGGGCAAGGGAACCCATCTGTCATCGCTTTCATTTCAGC
>NW_006770909.1:3888015-3898089 GCF_000442215.2 Lipotes vexillifer
GTTCTAAGGTGGTAGAAAGGAGAATACGTTTACAGAGTAAAGAGAGGAAACACAGTCTCTGACTGGAAACATTCTCTGGAGGTGGGATTTTTGCAAGTGAGGGGGACTTGCTGCTTGGACTCCAGGCACACTCATCATTCCTTGGTTGGCTTCAGGAGGCAAGTGAGCCACCCAGGGACATTTCTAAAGAGGAAGATGTGTTTAGTGTTAGGAGTAGGGGTGTTCTGGAGGTGGCTATTTCCTGGAACAAGTTAGGGTCCATGGGATCCTCTTTTTGAGGTCCAGCTATCATAATGGCACATAATGGGCAGGGACGGCTACCATGGTAGCTAGTTTCTCATTGAAGACAGGGTTGGACAGCTATGCACTATTATTCTAGGGGGAATCATATATTCTTCTTCCTTTTTTTCCTTTTCTTCTGCCACACCCTCCCTCATCCACTCTGCATCCATCACTTTGACCTTCCTTCTGATCCTTAGATACAAGACACCAATTTCTGTCCTGGAGCCTCTGGTCTCTCTCTCTCTTTTGTCTCCCTGGAATGTTCTCCTCTTCATCTGGTTCAATCTTCCTGCTACTCAGGCCATACCTAATTACCCCTTTTAAACCAAGCATTTAAAGGAAGGGAAGAAAAAGAAATAATCTATATTCAGATGTGTTTATGCATGCATAGTGATACTCTGGAAGTTACATGAGAATCCAACAGTGGTTCCGTCTGGGAAGGAGCAGTGAGAACACCTGAGAAAATGGAGGTGAGCATTGGAAGGGGAGATTTACCATATATTTTTTTATATATTCTGATTTTTTAAAGCATGTGAATAAATCACCTATTCTAAATGTTTTTTTAAGCTGAAAGTACATTAACGTGAGCAGCAGCCACTTGGCCAGCCACCATCACTCTCCCTGTGCATGTGTTTGCCTGAAAATGACTTTCTTCCACCTTCACAGTTAGTTAATAATTTGAGTATAGAAGTTTAAGTTGAAAATAATTTTAACACAGAATTTTGAATAGATTTTTTCTTCATTATTTTCTAGTATCTGGTGTTCTGATGAGAAACTGAATGTGCTTTTTTTTTTTTTTTCTGTAGGAGACCTGTCTTTTTTCCCCCTCCCCTTTTAGGACCATCTCTTTATCTCTAGTGGGGTTTTTTCCCCAATTTAAAAAATTGTGGTACAATACAAATAGCATAAAATTTACCATTTTAACTATTTTTAAATGTACAGTTCAGTGGTTTTAAGTACATTCATATTGTTGTACAATCATCACCACCATCCATCTCCAGAACTCTTTTCATTTTGCAAAACTGAAACTCTCTATCCACTAAATATAAACTCCCCATTCCCACCTCCCCCCAGTCCCGGCAACCACTATTCTCTTTCGGTCTCTCTGAATTTGACTATTCTAGATACCTCATGTAAGCAGTATCATACAGTATTTTATACCCTGCGTTTTTATAGCACTTTTCAGCCTTTTCTTATTTATTCATTTGTTTATTGTTTGTTGCATCTATCACATTTTAAGTTCCATGAAAACAGGGTCATTGCTTTTCTGATCATCCCTGTAGCCTCAGAATTCAGAGTAATGCCTGGAACAGAGTAGAAGGTGATTTGATGAATGTTAAACGGTTCCCATCATGGCAATTCTTCCTAGGGGAGGGATTCTATACACCACTTTCCCAGAAGAGGTTTGAACCTGGCAGACATTTAACATGTCATCAATTGCCTGGGATATGGGGCGGGCTTGGATTTGCTCTTTATTGCCTGAATTTCTGACTTGCTGTCTTTGTGATATTATGATGGAATAACCAAAGCAAGTCCCTATTTTGTATAATTAGGATCAAATTACCGCTGTAAGAAAGACAGTTTGGGGAAAATTCTTATGATGCAAAATCAAGTGGAAGTTCTCAGTTGGCGCAGAACTGGTCCTCTTTACCTTCTCTCTTGTCTTGAAGCAGATTATTCTACAGTCATCAGATAAATACCAGCTTATCCTCTACTTAGGAAAACCTTGGCTATGATCTTGTTAGAGTGCCAATCTTCCTTTCTTTCTAGGATAGATTTAGGCTAAATTGGCGGGGGGGGGGGGGGGGGGGGGGGGGGGGGCACATAATCCAGGGTGGGGGGGGGCGGTCAGCAACATTTTCTTAAAGGGCCAGACACTAAATATTTTAGGCTTTGTGGCTGTATGACTTCTGTCCTAACTACTCAACTCTGCTGTTGTGGCACAAAATCACCCAAGACAATAGACAGTATGTAAAGGAACAATAACACTTTTTTATGAATACCGAAATGGTAATTTTCATGTGTCATGAAACATTATTGCTTAGATTTTTTTCCCCTACCCATTTAATAAAAATCATACTTAGTTCGTAGGCTATATAAAAATAGGCAGTGAGCTCGATTTGGTCCATGGGCAGGACCAAAGGAAGGATTACCTGTGAAATGTAAAACGTAATTCTCAGAGAGTGCAGGGCACACAGAAGACAACGTATAAATGCTCACAGTTCTTTCAGTGTAGACGTTCTTGAAACCAACAGGAAGAAAACAGCTTTGTTAACTCGCTTGCAGGAGCAAACACCGTGTATATAAACACCACTAAAACATGCTACCACATGGTAATGACTTTCACTTCTCTCCTAAAAGAAATTACTCTAGCTCTAATATTAGACACTAACTTAAAAGTCTACACTGAGCAAAGCTGAATAAGCTATTGCCTTCTTAGTGGAAAGGAAAAGTATCATGTTCGTGCATGTGTATAAATTCTCACTGTTGCCCTTGGTGTCCTTTATCTTTAACCACTCAGCTTAAGGTTTAAGTCTATGACATCCTACAAGGGTTTGTGTATACATGCTACAAGAGTTTAAAGATGGGAGAGCCAAGGCACAGAGTGGTTCGGAAAGTCGCCTAAAGTCACACAGCTACTGCATGCAGAGCCTGATTCAGACCCTGGCAGTGTACCCTAGAATTTGCTCTTTTCATCACTGTGCTATTTTTAAATCATCACACCTTTAAATTTTCGTGCTAATAATAGTCTTTCTCTCCAAGGAAAATTGTGCCCTCTATAAAATGAGAGTGAGAGTTTAAAAATATTTCACCTCCTTCAATAAATAAACTGTGATACATAAACATTCAAGTTTTAAGTACGGTCTATAATATTCTCATCAGCCTGGCAAAGTGAGTCCTAGTGAAGACCTAGTCAGGGACCTAGCCCACCTGGGCTCTACACAGACACAAGATAGCCTTTTTAGAAGGAGGTTTAGTATTAGGTTTGTGGGTTTTGGGGGGGTTTTTTTAGGTAAAAACGTAAGATGAAAATGCATTCTTCTGTAGAACTGCTCACTTTGCCAGATTTCATTATATTGTAAAACATAATTAAATAAATAAGATTTCAAATTGGTGCTAGTAAAATACCCCTTTGACAGAAATTTTTTCATCTAAATATTAAAAGCTAAGCAAATGTCCATGTTATCTTTAAGTACTAATTGTAGAATGTAATTCAGGAGCTGTTGTCTCTTGGGGGAAGGATGTCAAAGGTCTATTCCAGAATGCTGATATAGGTGCAGGCAGGTGAGTGATTTTCTCTTCATCAAACATACCTGGGAAACTATATTATAAAGAAATGAGACCCTGTGGTGATAATTCTTCTTTCCCAGTGGTTAATATATTTTTAATCTCATAATTTATCATTGTCATTGATAAGTTTTTTTAAAAAAAGGTGATGTAGGTTAGCCTTGAGTTATTAATAAGGATAAAATTATACAGAAAATGCCACTTTTTGATGAGGCAGTTATTCAGTGTGCTTTGTTCTCATATTTAAAACCACATCCTATGGGGTTCCCTGGTGGCGCAGTGGTTGAGAGTCCGCCTGCCGATGCAGGGGACGCGGGTTCGTGCCCCGGTCTGGGAAGATCCCACATGCCGTGGAGCGGCTGGGCCCGTGAGCCATGGCCGCTGAGCCTGCGCGTCTGGAGCCTGTGCTCCACAACAGGAGAGGCCACGACAGTGAGAGGCCCGCGTACCGCAAAAAAAAACCCCAAAAAAACAACAACAAAAAAACACGTCCTATATCTTCAGTCACTTCTATCCCAAATAATAAATAACTTATACTGTATAGTGTAATTTATGAAGCATTTCTGCATATGTGAACTAAGTTTATCTATAAAACACTGATAGGTGTTCTTGCTCCTTTTTATGGATAAGGAAATTGAGAAAGATTAGATGAGCTTTGCTAGGATAATTTTATTCCTATTGTCTCATTTTTTTTTGAAATGGATCATTTGATTACCCACGGTCTCATAAGAAGACATGTAGAGAAAGGAGACTATTATGAGTATTCTATAATTCTTCCTGGTAAGTGGGTAAAGAGATTTAACTCTGGGAGGGATAAGAGAAATATTGCTGTTTGTCCTTTGCTTATATCTCTTAATAGTATTAGCCACCATCTATTGGGTTCTTACTTTAGCTCTTACTCTATTGAGTTCTTACTAGTATAAAGCTTACTCGTAAGCTTTATAAAAAAACGTTTAATTAGTACATTTAATCATCACAGTACCCTAAGTGGGTATATAATACAGACATGGAAACTGAAGCGTGGAGGTAGTAATTTACCCCAGAGTGTACATCTAGTAAATGGTTAAACAGGGTTCAGCCCAGGCCATCTGACCCTAAATCTTGAGCTCTTTTATATTCTCCACTAATTCTTTAGACTACTAGTACTATATTCTGTATTTTCCTTAGCTATATCCTTTTATGGCCCTTGTAGGGAACCATGTTTCCTGTATCTTATATAAAAACTAAATAATTTGAAAAAAGCTGAGATTGGTTTTAGGCTATGTATTTTTGAAAATTTTGTTTTGTTTTTGATAACATTATACGCTGTGGAGGTTAGACAGATGAGGTTTTTTTTTTTTTTTTTTTTTTTTTTTTTTTTGCGGTACGCGGTCCTCTCACTGTTGTGGCCTCTCCCGTTGCGGAGCACAGACTCCGGACACGCAGGCTCAGCGGCCATGGCTCACGGGCCCAGCCGCTCCACGACATGTGGGATCTTCCCGGACTGGGGCACGGACCCGTGTCCCCTGCATCGGCAGGCTGACTCCCAACCACTGCGCCACCAGGGAAGCCCAAAGATGAGGTTTTGAAAAGGCAAATATCAGAAGCTTCTAGTTACTACTGTTCATTTTGAAATATAGGATGTGGCAACTGGCAGAGACACAGGAGAGGTAAGATTAGGTAGCTATGAGGGACAATCTTGAAAAAGTAGGTTGGGTCCTCATCAATAAAATCCTAGTGAAAGTTTCCATAAAAATGAGTCAGGCTTAAGATAAGGCTAGCCTACTCCCATGCTATCTTACATATTATGGGGCCATTTGCTCCCCTAAGACTGTCAAAAACAGGCCCAGACCTTAAAAAAACATGACTCCCAAGTGAGGGTTCCAACAATAGGGACAGATTTGCCCAACTTTACCAACTTGCAATATGGCAGAGCTAGGTCTCAAGCCCAAGTCCTTTAAACATATGTTTGAAAGTAGAACATTACTGTCATGCAAATAGGACCTAGGCAAATCACAGAAGGCACATTTACAGATTCTCACCTCGTTTCCCTGGACCCCAAGCACTCAGGGCCTGCAAACTTCCCTCAGGAGTAAGAGGGTTTTATTCTGCCACCCCTCCCTGAGCAAGGCAGTGCCCCCATGACCACGCCTCCATCCTCTGCCCCTCAATGCACTTCCCTTTCATCTAGTTCAGCAAGTGGTGCAGGACCCACTGATGACTCATGCACAGTAAGGTATGAAGGACTGACAGCTAGCATCCCTGGCCAATCAGTGTTTCAATGTGAAGGAAGAATTCTGGTGTTTGATTAGCAATACCATTCCCCCCAGAAAAGAATTCTGGATGGTGGAATTTCCACAGTGATATATGGCTCAGAGTGAGAAATGGGGTAGAGAGGAGGGAGAAATTATTTTTAGGAGAAAGTTCATCTTAAGGCTAGAGTCGGCAGAACTGGATTTGAGTGCAAGCTGTACGGTTCCTTAGGCTGTGTGAGCATGTCCAAATTATTTAACTTGTCTAATTCCTAGCTTCTTTATCTGTAAAATGGGGCTAATGATGAAATCCACCTCCGAGGGTTGTGGAAATTACATAATCTCATGTGTGTGAAGCATGAGATTTACATGAGAATGAGAAAGAATTGCTCTATAGATACTGACCATTATTTTGGGCCTTAGCGCTAGGATTGGGGCTGGTTCATTCAAATGCATAACCAAACATAATCAAATATAAACGGATGGATAGAATGCAATGGTTAGTTAGCAAATGGTGTCTAGTCAAAAATCGGCACATCCAACTCTTCATATCTACGTGCACATGATTTTGTTCCTGAGCTTTCCTTGTGTTCTCTTATGTTGCACATTGTTCCTTATGGGGGAGATTGTCATGTAATGACAATCATGTAATGATGACAAATAATTGTTCAGTGTTTTTCTGATATGTATATTTCAAAAATTGATTTTAACATGAGTTATCACCAACACTAATTTTTGCCATTTATCAAAATATGGTTTGAGACAAGCCATTCTAGTCAATAAATGTTCTAAATATTCTCTATACCAGAGATTCTCAGAATTTACTGTGCATTAGAATCACTAGGGAGGTTCTGGTTAAGAATTTTGTTTTATGGGCCCCTCCCCCAGAGATCCGGATATAGAACATTGAAGATGGAGCTTAGGCAGCTGTATTTTTAATAAGCACTCCCAGGTGACCTGATACAAGTGGTAAGAGATGCCCATTTCGAGAAATTCTTTTCTATTACTTTTTTTCAAGTCTGGGGAGAAACAACTGTTTATCTGGCCCAAAGTTTCCCATTTTTCCCCAGCCTCATTCTCCCTTTCAATCTCAACTCAGGAAATCTGATGGCCCAACCTAGATTTGCATGTGAAGGAACAACCTACCTGCCGTGTATCTCCAGAGACCACAGTCCAAAGTTTGAAATACTTAGAGAACCTGCATTTGAATCTCAGCCTAGACACTTTTCTCCCTATTCTGAGGCTTAAAGTATCCCTACACATACATAATTCTAAATCTGTCTTTTCTGAGTGAGACATTTTGTAACTGTTATTTTTTAAAATTTGGATCTTATTTTCTTTTTCTTTTCTCTTCTCAGAAGACCTCAGTAATTCTTGTTTCTGAGTTAAGGTAAAATGAAAGACGGGTCATGTATGCTAAAATGTGTAATTAGGCGATGCTAATTGAGTACTTTAAAATGATTAGATGAAAGCACCTTATGTATACTTCCAGCCTCAGTCAAGGGCGTGGCTTCAGGCTAACATCGGGGGTAATTGGGTTGCCTTCCCTGACTCAAAGTGCTTTTTTGCTATGAATCCTGCGGATCTTGCATTTCAGATTTCATTTCTTCCTTCAAGCAAGTACAGGAACAAAGTATGTTCTTCCTATCCCTTAATCAAAAGCCATAATGCCGGAACTCTTCTCTGTGCCTCCCTAGAGTGTTTTAAAGACTCCCGTGGAGGCCTTGGGTTCAGGGATACTATGTGAATTGGACCATGAGTTAAAAGCAGAGGAGTTGCTTTTAACTCATAGTTCAATTACTGTGAGACTTGGAACAAGTCACTTTGCCTTTTTGAGCTTTGATCCCAGGAGTTGTTGTGAGACTTGATGAGATAATATTTAAAACACATGCAAAATATTTAGCACTTGATAGATAATCAATGAATGCCAGTTATTATTATTACCTACTACTGTATTTGCCAAACCCAGATGATAAGCCAGTACAGCTACTATGGTAAAAATCTGGGCTTCCAAACAGCAAGTGAGATCTGAAAACATAATGGGTCTAGTATTTATTCTTAAAGGCCACATATGATTTAATCCTTGAAGTATTTTTGTCCTGTGGAAAAAAGTAAAAAAGGAAGAAGGAAGGTGGTTTGGAGAGCTGGCAGTGTATTGCTCAGCTGAGCTAGACTGGTAGCAAAAGCCAGCATTAGAGAGGATTCTTGGAGAGGCAGCCTATAATTAACTGTGAGGGCAATGGATCCTCCGAAACATCCTCGTATTATAGAGCGCTCATTGTTTTCGGCATTTCCTTGCTACCATTTTCTCTTTCTTGGGTCATATATGCATACATTGAATTATGTGGAAAATGTAACCAAAGACCAGAAGCCTTTCTTTTTTTCGTTTTTTATTTTTGATCCCAAGAAAACAGGGGTTTACTGTGGTTTAGAACTCAGAATGACGGTACATAATAACTAGGTTTAATTGACAACACTTTTTCTGAAATTTCTGAAGTTTTGCTAAGTTTTATACATTATCACTAGCTTGAGTTCCCCCCCTCTCTCTTACTTTTATTACTCGAGTCACCAGAAGGAAAATTTAAAATATTTCAGAAATAGCTGTTTCTGGGCAAGTCACCCAGCACACACTCCTCATGTTTCCTCTGGTTTCAAACATAAAGGGGAAGCCGGCTCAGACAAGAACAATCCATGCTGCACACCCGCCAGCTTGCGCATCCCCCTTTTTATTCCGAAAGGCTCCAGCTCAAAACAAAAGTTACGCGGTTAAGCGCTACTCTGAGTTCCTGACACAGCCAACCCCTGCTTGGTCTTCAAAAAATAGAGGTCTGTAATTCCTTTTTGAACATGCCTTCAAAGTGGAGGTCTTCAGCCACGAGCTCCTCTTTGACACCATCTAGTGCCCACTGGTGGTCGGTAGGTTCCAAAGCTTCCCACTGTCTTAAAAGCTTTGTTGGTGTCTGCGGGCATGGCCATGGCTGCTCCAGTCATCTGTTCCTGCATCATCTGTGATTGGTCAGCAGCATTATCTTGGCTCCAAATCAGAGAGTAAATGCCCCGAAGCCCAAAGACATTGAGGAAATACCAGGATGCAGAACTCACCCAGGAGGCATCTAATTGTGAGTAGTTTAATTCCTTGCTGTAGCCTGGGCTTAAAAGGCAGGGTCAGTGGAAACGGGACCTTGGTTGTGACAAAGCCTCAAAACGTCATGTTGATCCATCCACCAATAAGAATCATAGGGAGGACACGTGTCACGTTGCCTTTCATCATGTCTGTGAGCATAGTGGGGTCAATCACAGGAGAAGGAGGCACATCCTTCCTTTTAGTTTTTTTGGAAAAATCCATCCTCTGGGTTGTTGAAGTAATATGTTCGTGTCAGGAGAGACTGTTTGGGAATGTATTTTCCATTTTCCCTGAGGCCTCTGCTTCGAATGAGGGCTTGACTGTCGGAGACTTGTTCCTGGGTGAGCTTCTTGTCGCTCTGCAGCAGGATGGACACGTAGTGGTGAATCATGCCCACGAAAAAGGTGATGATAACGATGGGCAGGACCACCCAGAGGCGGATGTTGGAGTCGAGTAGCAGCTCGGGCCCTTCCATCTTCACAGAGAGCCGGCTCCCGGCTTGCTGTAGCCGGGTTGATTTTCACTGAGGCGCGGGGCTTCTCGTCGAGTTCGCCTCCAAGCCTTCTCACGCCCCTCAGCCAGGCAAGCCCGGGGCCGCCGGGCAGCCCGCAAGTCCTTATTTTATTGACAAGTCAGGAGCATCTTTACCCAGAGGAAATGCCAGGTTACTGAATTTACCCACAAAACTTTTCCTAATCCTTTGTTACTTTGTGTGGATTTGATCTGTATAGATGGCACATTAATAATGTTCTAGGGCCCAGAGAACTAATTATTTACCCACAGATCAAATCTGTCTTTCTCATTTGTATACCTTGCAACTGCAAAGGATGGGAGTTGGCAAACTTGTTAGCACTGTGTGAGTCTGGATACAGAGAACATTTATAGAACAAATTCTTGTCTGTGTTTAGGCATGGATGCCGATCTTAAATACTTTTGTACTAATCTACTGGGGCACTTGATTCAGTAAACATTTACTGAAGACCTACTTTGTATGCTGCCCAACGCTGAATATAGCCATTGCGTTTCACTGGGTGCAGGTGTGCATTTCATAAAGGAAACACAGCAGTACAAGAAGGAAAGTACATTTCCTTTACTAGGGAGAAGTCGCAGATAGATCAAATTTTGAGACTTTTTTCCCCTCTCTTTCCC
>NW_006770909.1:3898535-3913576 GCF_000442215.2 Lipotes vexillifer
CTTTCCCTGAATCTTTTCTCCCTGTCATCCAGAAAGTCAGGTAGTTTATTCTGCTTCATCCCTTCCAAGGAGGATTATGACACTCTCCAAAGAAGTCACAGCAAACCTTCCTGGATTTTGTTTCCAAAAGCCTAAGCCAAGATGAACAAATCCAAACACTTAGAAGGGTCTGACAGATAAAGTGATGGGAGGAGCGAGCTGGATGGCTCTGTGGTGAGTGGAGGGCATGTGGTTTGCATAAAGAAGGCAGCTGCTGTGCTGCCCCAGCTTTTGTTTCGTTTTGTGAGCCCAGAGAAGCCAGACGTCCAAATTTTTAAAGGAAATCCAACTTTTGGTACAAAGAACTACCGGCCCCAGCCTACTTGGGAGAAGAGAACTAGGTGAAGAGATAGGTTCCCCGAGACGAAAAAGGGATTTCCCTGGGTTCAGAAAGGAAGATAATTTTGTGCGCTCTATAGAAATAGAGATCTTTACCTACAGCCTCATGGCAGCCTCTGGGTTGATTGAGAGGAGAGAGATGACTTCATGGTGCCCTAGGGAGGTGGGATCCCAGGCACTGAGATTTCCAGGGAAGCCTCCAAAAATTTCAGTCAGCCAATAAGATGAACTTTGGTGTAGAATCCCGTTTTAAGGGAAGACAAGGAACTACGGATATAAAAAATAAACTTAAAATGCTTAATTCCTTGCATAAGTTAGTATTTTATCGAGGCGCCTATAGCAGAGTGGTTTAACATAACCTGGTTTCAATTACTGAGTTCAGACCATGAATCGCACATTTACTTGCTGTGAGTCTTGAGGAAACGTGTAAACTCTCAATGCATCAGTTTCTTCATGTTTAGAATGGGAATGGTACTTAATAATACTAAGCCTACTTCAGTATTATGAGAATTAAAGTAAATAATATGTGTATATCTGGTATGATGAACAAGCAAGACTCATGAGATACAATTAGAAATCATCCTTATTTTAACTTCCCACTATCCTTTTAAAATTTATTTAGAAGAGAAGTCCTTCTGCTGCTGCTGGTTGAAAACACAGGCTGATGGATGAATTTTCGACTTCATTTTAGATATTAAGACCTTTTTCAGATTTCAAGGTTGCAAACATAATCTTAATTCTGAAAATGGTCTGATCCCACATACCAGTAAAAACTCCAAATTTGATTTAAAGTTCAATATTCTCCTCTCTTTCATCTGAAAGATGGGAAAGGAAGGAAGGAAAGCTCTCCCTTGTTTGCTACTGCTGTAAGATGGCATTGTGCACACTGGGCCTGGCAGTTAAGTATGGATGACGCCTTGGCCATTTTATATATCCTTCGGTGCCCCCATGAGAACTTACCAGTACAAGCCGTACCTTGTCTTCCAGTTGTCACTTTCTCCCTCACTCCCTCAGTCCCCGTTTTCTTTTCTTTTTCTTTCTTCTTCTGGAGGTCCACAGAGCAGACTCTATTGCCTTCGGTCCTATTACTTCCCCAGACAGTCCTCTGGGATAGGTTTTAAAACAGCTCCATGCTGGCACATGATAAGTGTTTTTAAAAATGTCATTATTATCACCACAGTTGGAAATAACAGGTTTGAGAGGATTTATGAAAAGACATATTTATCTAGTTCCAAATTAGGCACCTTATACTATAGATACATTTTTTTATAGATACATTTTAAGAATGTTTCTTTAAATGAAAATTTGACAATTTGATGCTTTTCCCATGTATCCACTGTAAGTACCATACATGAGTTTACAAAGTACGAATGGGCCAACATAGGATTCATTAACTAAATATATGTGGATTTTTATGAAAGGGGCATTGAAGGCTTCCTGAAAGGAGGCAGCATTTGAATTAAGCCTTGGAATTTGAAGAGGGTTTTACCATGATAGGCCCAGACGGTGGGAAGGGGAAGGAGTGGGAAACCAGAGGCAAAGGAAATGTGTCTGGAGCTAATACTCATGAGTGACAGTGTGTTACAGCAGAGGTTGGTTACAGGTAAAAGTTAAAGTTGGTATTGACTGAGGATTTCCTGAGTGCTTCATTATTCTTCTCAAGTTTGTGAGGCAGGTACTGTGAGTATCCCTCTGTTACGCATAAGGACATTGAGCCTTAGAGAGGTGAGGGTAGTGGCCTGAGTTCTCCCAGCTGGAGAGGGCAGGACATGGGATTAGATCTGGCTGTCTGACCTGGGCAGGGCCATGCCTAGCTACTGCATTATGCAGGGCCCTTAGTTGTTAGGGGTTATAGGTGGCATTCACAATATACATTGGATCATAAAGAAGGTTCAGGATGGTCTGCATAAGAAAAATTTTAATTTTATACATCGATCTTTGAAAAACTTAGTTTTTTCACTATATAATACTTTTAATAATTTCCTGCCATTCCTTTCTTCTTCTTCCCTTCCTCCCTCCCTTCTTTCTTTCTTTTTTTTTTATCAAGTTGTTATTAATCCAGGGACTGTGTTCGTCCCAGGATATATAATGATGAACCAAAATATATGCAGTCTCTGCCCTCATGGGAATTATATTCTCGGGTTGGGAGGGAGATAGATATTTAACTAATTTCTAAGATTAAAATTGCAAGTGTGACTTTTACCTAAATGGATGGAAATTTGAGCTATTACAGCTTAAAGTGGGAACTTTGATTTGAAAGTCCAGGGAAGAATTAGTGACTTTGAACCAAGTTCTGAAAGATAAATGAGAGTTAACATGAAGCAGGAAGAGAGGAGTGCCCAGGCAATAGGAGCAGCATATGCAAAAGTCCTGTGGTAGGAAGAAGAATGGGCTGTAAAGGCCTGAGTGGCTGAATCTGAGCATACCGGAGTGGGGCAGTGTACAGAGCAAGACTGGAAAGGTGGGGACCTGGTCATGCAGAATCTTGCTGTACATGTTAGAGCTTGATATATATCCTAAAGGCAAGGGGTTCTGACTTTTAAAATGAAGCATTTTAAGCAGGGGTGGCCCCATGCTCAGATTTCATTTTCTACATACAGCCCTAGCTGCCCTGCGGGGAGCAGATTAGAAGCGAGAGAAGTGGAAGGAGTTGGAAGAAGTAGATTATTCAGTCAACCAGGTGAGAGAGGCATTGCTTAAACCAGGGGGTGGCAGTGATGAAGGGAGATGGGCGGATTCAAGAGACATTTAAGGGGTGAAATCAGCAGGACTTTGGGATTAACTCCATATGAGGGGTGAGAAACAGGGGTGGCATTAAGCAGACTCTATGTTTCTGACTTGGAAACTGGATGGTTTGCAATCATTGAAGAAAGGAAGGCTAGCAATACTTTTGTTTTGTTTTGTTAAGGATTGGGTTGAGAGTAGCAGGGAAGACCATGAATTTTGAGTTAAAGCACCTTTCGGATCTCAAAGATTTTTGGTAATGGAGTTTTAGCTTTGACTTACAATTTATCCCACCAGTACCCTACCTCTAATTTCCCCATTCCTGGCTCAGTTCCTATCCTGTGGGAAAACTGGGTCATCATAGACTGACAGTCAAGGGCTGCTGTCCAATCGTTCACTGGACATGCCCTATGGCCCCTCAGATTCAACCTCTCCCTCCTGCAGATCCCAGAGCCAGCCTGGCTGCCCAGAGTAGACCTCAGATAGCTCAGGCGCTCTAGGCTTGTTACCTCAACTCAGACTACGACGTGCAACCCCTCCTGATGCTGATAAGGGCTGTCCAGCTGCTCCTATCTCACTTCACTCTTGCTGGTTTGGCTTTATCATCACTGGCTCCCCTCTGCCCATGTCTAGCCTGCCACCTCCTCTCCACCTCATTCCCAGTAGTTCCCAGCATGTCTTATGGAGGGCTCCACATTATATGACTAGTGGAGATTGATGATTCCTTCCTTCCTTCCTCTGGTCCTTCCCTCTGTCCTTCCTCAGAAACAATTCATGATTCTCAAGTGAAGCTGCTAACCTGAAAACTACCCACCAGATGGCACCAAAACATTATATTCCAAGTGTTCGACCCTCAGTACACCTTCAAGAAAGCCCAGCCGAGATGATAAAGCACAGCCCCAGGTGCCAGTTCAACAGAAATTAAAATTCCCACTCGAACCTCCCAGAATATTTGGTTTTGGATTTGGAGAGAGAGAGAGAGAGAGAGAACCTTTCTCAGTAAACGATCTTTATTTTTTATTTTCTGCTCTTTAGATTCTGGTTAAAAGACTATGATGGACATTACAAAATGAGGAACATGAATATTTTCAGGGACACTGTCATTTTCACTTGTGTTTGCTTCACTGTTCTTTTCTTAGTGCTAAAGCTTTGCTTTTTACAGAACAGCGTGTCAAGAATAGAAATACAATAGCTCCCTCTTACCAAAGTAATAATTAAGATTAAGTGAAAACAAATGTATGCATCCAGCATCCTAGTTAAACAGAAGAGTAAAATTAACCATTTTCTCTAGTTTTAAAATGTAACTAATTTTTTTCCGTTTCAACATTTAGCTATCATTAATATAGCAAAAATAGTATGAGTGACCATTTAAATGATTAAAACAGTTAATGAAATTAACATATCTTCTTGGTATTATCTTCTAACTGTGGGATAGTTTTTTCTTCAATCAACATAATTAACAATTATGTTGTTGATGACAGTTTAAGAGACTTTGAGGGTTGTTTGTTGTTGTTAGTAATATTTCAGTGGCTTAAAAATACCACACCCCTTATAAATTAACATTTTTTACTGGGTGATCAAATGTCTATCTGGCAAAATTTAGTCAAGACTTCATATGAGGAAGTATCTATAAGGATTTGTTCTTTCAAATTTGGAGATCTGGGTACTGAGTCATTGAAGACTTTGCCAGGGGATGGAAAATGGATAAAGAAACAATAGATGTTAAAATTTACTATTTTGATTCTTCTTTGGAGGCAAAAGAAATGATCTATGAATAAATGCACAACATGAAGTGAATTTTAAAAATGAAGACATGTTAAGAAATAATTTGATGTTAATTCAGTTTTGTGTATATATTTTTATAATATTTCGTATGTATACTCTTTTGTAAAATTTGGCTGGCCAGCAATTGTAACATGCACATACATATACATAGAGTACATAAATATTCCTTGTTTAGCAAAGGTGTGTGTGCATGGGGGGGGGGTGCTGTGTTTTTCCACTGCACAGAATAGAATGTGTCTTGCTCTAGAGCTTGGATGAATGTCTGGATGCTTCCCTACCCTAGGGAATCATCTGAACGTCCACAGTTCCCAAAGTGCTTTGGGATCACTTAGGCTAAAAGATGCTACTTATTGTGAAGCTATCTTGTTTTATTCCTAAAGGAATTTCATCATTTTATATTTGTGAAAACTGTCAATGCATCTTTCTCAAAGTGCAATTATCTGAAAGAAGCAAACCAACACAGAGTGGACCCCTTGTCTTCAAAGTCATTTTATTAAGAGTAAATTAGACTGAAAAAGTGATAGTTTGAAATGCATTTTCAATAGATTGCTGTCAGCCTTGCTACCTGTCAAACAGAGAGGCCTGAAGTTTCATAGTGACATATGGATTAGCCCAGTCTTCCCTGCAGCGTGAAAACAAAAGACAATTGGTGATGCATGGGGCAAACTCATCTTAAAACAGAGATATCAACAAAGGAATATGACAGCACGAAAAGACAGAGTGCAGCCTGCTGTCCACATTTACAAAGAGATTCTGTCTGAATCCATAACTTCAATACACTACGAGACAGAAAAAGAGAAAATACACATTAAGTGTCATTGTTCATCGGGTAGTTTGCCTTAGCAAATGCTGACTTTCATTCTCGGAAGGGAGAAAGAAGGGGGAACAATGGATAAAATAGCTGCAGTTATAAAGAGTCATTAAGAAGAACCATATGGAATTAGAATTATTTGATTTTTTAAAATCATCCATCATAGGGACTTTAAATGAATGTTCAAAATTCTCATCCATTAATCAATTGAAAAAATAAAGGCTAAAGTCACAAAAGAACCTCAAGAGCAAAAACCTCTTTTCCCAGTTAGAGCTTTAAACTAGACTGGCAAGGTCATTTAGTTCAGGGTCTGTGTGAAAAAGGAGTGCATATCAAAGCCAGAGAAAATCATACAGATCTGCTTAGGTCTGGGAAAATACAGTATGGATTTTTTTTTAACACCTCATGTGAACAATTACCTAGGCCACTTGTATGACCAGTAACTTACAATTAAATAGAAATGAAAGTTCCTCTCATAGTCATTTTAATCCATACATCCTAAGGGACTCAAAAAACAAGTGTAATAACTAACACGATGCAAAAGTCAGTGAAGGAAAATGGTGCATTGAATTATAGAAAATGCTGATTTTCTAAGCTTAGGATTAGATGCTAAAAGACCAAAGTAAGATAGTTTTGGAGTTACGCAGTGGCCACCAGAGACCCACACAGAGCTCAGAAGGAAAAGTTCAGGAAAGGGCAACTTTGGGGTATCCTGAAGGAGTTTGCCTATGGGGCAGGGGTCAGTGATGAATGCTATTTTGTCAAATCATCACCTGCGTGATGGCTTCCTTTGGCGACAGGGCTGGCTCTGCAAATAGGAATAGGCATCTGTCTACAGAGGGTCACTTAAAATGGGAACTGGAAGCCTCATTGGGGTGCCTTGAAACTCCTGTGATTAGTCATGTGTTAAGTGTTCATGGATATTTTACACAAGTGGAGGATGGGGGCATATTTTCTAATTAATATATTAGGGAGCTTTAGGATATCCATGTCCTTCCTAGGAAAGTGCAGAGTCCTGAATGTTTGAAAAATGGAACAGATGAGTTTTGAGTGTTTTCCTTGGCTGAGCCAGAGGACACCATTGATACATCAGAAGTCATGAGGTTTTGGAGGGGGCTGAGGTTATCAGAAATCAGTAGGGAAGTAGGAAAGAAATTAAGGGCATCAGTGGAAGCATTTCCAAAATTCATAATTTTCCCTTTGAGCAGAGTTCTTCCCAGAGAATTTAGCTTATTGATATTTGCTTTAGTACTCTATGGCCTTAAACATGCATAGGAAAATTACGTAGGAATAGAATAGACATGTTTGTTTTACACTTTACATCATTTTTTAACACTTGTGTTTTCTTGTAATGTCCCTTTGTTTTCTCTGTTCATTATATCTCTGTCAATAAATGTTTCTTTTTGAGTAGCATCGACATATATACACTACCAAATGTAAGATAGATAGCTAGTGGGAAGCAGCCGCATAGCACAGGGAGATCAGCTCGGTGCTTTGTGTCCACCTAGAGGGGTGGGATAGGGAGGGTGGGAGGGAGGCTCAAGAGGGAGGGGATATGTGGACATATGTATGCATATGGCTGATTCACTTTGGTGTACAACAGAAACTAACACAGTGTTGTGAAGCAATTATACTCCAATAAAGATCTATTAAATATAAATAAATAAATAAATGTCTCTTTTTCCCACATACCCTTAGGAATCAACTTTGATTTCTCCTTTTTGGAGTCTAAACTCACACCCCTGAAACCACAGTGTGTACTCTTCTGACATAATTCCTTCTGATTTCGTTGCTATTAGATTTGTTCTTGTTGTTGTTGTACCAGTGTGACTACACTATTATCTGAGCATTAACACATTGTGTCAGATAATTTTCAACCACATAAAAGGGATCAGAGTCGATTATCCAAATGAGGGGTTATTTTTCTCTCATAGAAAATAGACCAGGATCAGCCATCCAGGACTTTTACAGTGGCTCTTGTTAACATCAGAATCTAGATGCTTTCTCTCTTTCTGCTCCTCCATTTTTGGCTTATGACCTTTATCCACCTGGTCACCTCATGAATCCCGGATGTTTGGTCTCTAGCCTTTCCTGAACATTACAAGTGGAGGAGGAACAAAGCCACATGGAGAAAAGGTGGTGTCTTTATCAGGAAAGCAAAGCTCTTCCAGATATCTCCAGATATCCGCTTACATTTTCTTCACCCACACTGTGTCTGATGACCATCCCTATCTTGAGAATGCTTGGAAATACAGCTTTTAGCTAGTCACAAAACCAGTTCTCTATTTGTATGGAAGGAGAGACTAGAGATATTGGTAGGTGACCAGCAGTCTCTACCTTACACTGACTTTTCTGCGGAGTATATGTAGAGCGGAATAGGAAAATGCATTTCTAAAAAGATCCCATGTTTAACTGCTTAGGGTATAAAGAAAAGATCTTGGAGGGAAATGGAGAGAAATGGATGGATGGTTGAAAATTCTAGCCGGGAATGTTGAAAAAGTTGATGCTTGGCCCAAGTGCACCAAGAAAGCTATTTTTTATTTTAAAAGGGTTAGAGGTTGACTTGTGTGGAATAAAGGAAGAGGCGCAGGAAAGAATACTAACATGAAGGAAAAGAAAAAGATAACCATGACTTGTTCCTTCATAATGTTTGAAAACCAAAGATAGGTAGGTGAATTTCACCTATCTGCATCGCACATGGGGCTGTAATGATGAATAAAGGCAGGCAGAACAGGCCAGTTCTGGCTTCTTGACTCTTTGCTGCTTGGGTGACTCAGTTACTTAGCCTTTATCCCCATGTCTGTGAAATTGAGACATTGACTATTCCTATCCCATTGCTTTGCAAGATTAAATGTTATAATGCTCAACCCATAACAATCCATCAAACCATGTTAAGTATCATCATCATTAATCTTATGACTGCAGGCCTGGAAATTATTTCACTGATTCTGGCTCTATCTTCACACAGCTGTTCTGTGTGATCTTGGACAAGTCATTTAACTCTGGGCGCAGATTTTTTATTTCAGTAAAATGAATGTAGTAATACCAACCTCATGCACTAGTTGTAACAAACAAATAACAGGCTTATGTAAAAATCCTTTAAATGGAGAATCTTTATATCCAAGTGTGAGATATTATTAGTGTTACTATATTGCCTATACTTTTTTCCCCTTTCCTATCTGTTACTTTTTTTTTTCTCTGCTCTCTGCTTACTTTCTCAAATGAAATTGGTACAGGGTAGAATAGCTAATATTTAGGATCTTTCTAAAAATTAGAGTTGACAAATATGGATGGTATTCCATCAGTCTGTAGCCGCTAGTGCCCAAATATTTATCTGTGAGAAACTGAGCTGTGGTCTAAAATACTCCTTGTGAGTTTTAGCTCAAATGGAAAAATTGTTTTCAAGCTGTGTGTGCCAGAGACCAATGTACTCTTCTGACATGTTACAAGTTCTAACTGCTTCCTTTCGGCTTTGAAAAGTATTAAAATTGTCTACCGTTATGATAACAATTCCCATTTAAAACAATCTCAGCTTGGAGAGTCTGCAGAGGAAAACAGTGCGGATGATCTGCCTCTGCTGGCGGGAGTTGTCACTGATCTCCACTGCCCCCTGCTTCAGCCCTGGGGCAATTCCACACGCACTCGGCCTTAACAGCACCACAGTTCCCACAGGTGTTGTCAGCTTTAGTCACTTTAAGTGGTCTCTGGTAGGCAATAAAGAAATGGTTTCAGTAGGATATTCTTAATTTTTAGAGTTCAGGTAGATACTAACACATTCCTTTTATGCCTCCCACATAATTTTCTATTAGTGCAATATATTGAATTTCTATTGCAATTTTCCATAATTTTATTTAAGGGACACTTAGTACTTGATGACAGCTTTTTCCAGATTGATGCATCAGAACTTTTGTTTTTCACCATTAATTCTAAAACCTTAAAAATGAGGCTGAGTAATGGCTGGCATTTTTCTTTTTTATGTGTTAGAAAGAAGAGTTCTTTATATCTGGCTTCAGCTCTCCTTTAGTTTATCCTTCTTTTCTGCCCTTCTTTCTTACCCTACTTATAGACAAGATCAGTGTCGTTCAAGATGTCAGCCAGCACTTAGGCAAAGCACATGGGTGCCATTGTCTTATATGATGCCTGTGGTTTGGATCTCATTCTCAAGGACACAGGACTAGGGGACTCAATTGACTGGATGCTGAGGAAGTGGTTCACAATCAAGAGACCCACTAGGGATTTCTTTACAAATAAGAAGGCCAATATACTAATTTATAATAGAAAATATTTCTTATCACAAGAATATCTATGACTAACCATCCCTGGTATTAGCAGGCCCACCCCTAACCGTGTGGGGCTGAGACAAGGGTACTAAACGGGGCCCACATACCATGTAAATGTTTAGGAGTAATAAATTAATATATGATTGATCAAAATATGTTCTGTCTTCCTACCTTGACAAATGTTCCTACCTTGACAAATGTACCTTCGTTATAATCTAGAAGGCAAGGTTAGGATTAGAATTCTTCACTTTCCTTGTGGGGAGGAGCCAGCTTAATGGCTCCCAGCCTCCATGCCTATGCTCGCCAGCCTCTGACCCATCTCTTTTCATCTCTGGATCTTTCCATGGCCTGCCAAGCATCTCACATGTATGTTATGAACACCTCAACTGACACAAGCACAAGTTAATCCGTTCCACCAGCAAACAGCCACCCACTGGCCATTCCTCTGCCTGGCTTTGGGAGGTGAGACCCAGGGAAGAGAGAGTACAGACTAGTGAGGCAAACTTGGAGCCATTTAGGTAGGAACTCTAGGGTCCCGAGCAATCAGAACATGATGCTAGAGCCAGCCCAGATGCCCAGAGCAGACTTAAGTTGTCTCAGGTGCTCTAGGCTGGTGACCTTGACTCAGACCACAATGAAGGGGCCCTCCCAACACTGATTAGTGCCATTCAGCTGTTCTGTCCTTGCTTCAGCTCTTGCTAGTTTGGCTTCATCACCACTCACTTCTCCACCCCCACCATCTGGACTACTTCTCTCCTCCATCTCCTTACCAGTAATTCCCACCATCCCACACTCTCGCTGCCCCTCCACTCTGCCTAGAAAGCTTTATATGGACCCTCAGATCCTTGTTTCCAGAAAGGACAAACGTCAATGACCTTTAATCAAATAAATTTTAGGTCTGCGATCTGGAAATTCCCCTAAGTCACCTTGCCTGGATTTGGGGTGGGTCCCTTAACTCCTCAGTTATCTGTTCTTAGGAATTTCCTGGGTTTACATACCTATTACTGATCTCATCTATTGGATGAGCTTCCTTAACCGTTATGAAAAATCATTAAGTAGTATTTCACTGGTTATCAGGATGATCTTAATATAAATTTCACCCCCCATATTCTTTTTAAAAAATTTTTAATTGAAGTATAGTTGATTTACAATGTTGTGTTAGTTTCTGGTGTACAGCAGAGTGATTCAGTTATACATACATATACATATTCTTTCTCATATTCTCTTCCATTATGGTTTATTACAGTCTATTGAATATAGTTCCCTGTGCTATACAGTAGGACCTTGCTGTTTACCTGTTCTATATATAGTAGCTTGTATCTGCTAATCCCAAACTCTTAATTTATCCCCACCCCATATTCTTAAGTAAAGACTTAGTATAAATTCCTCCTCACTATTATTAAATAACCACTTCAAGTTCCTCACAGGAATCAGTGGTTCTCAAACCCTAGGAAGTATCAGAGTCATCTGGAGGGCTTGTGAACCCCAGATTACTGGCTGGGGAATATGTGTGTATGTGTGAGAATTTCCATTTGTAACAAGTTGCCAGGTGATACTGATGCTGCTGGTACAGGGGATGCACTTGGAGAACCACTGCTCTTCGTGTGCACTGCCCAGTCTCCTCTTATTCACTCTTCAGTACAGCACAATCTATCTTCCAACCTCGCCATCTACTGACATTGCTCTGACAAGAGTCACCAGTGCTCTCCTATGGCTAAATCCAGTGCTTAATGGCTAAGTCTAAAGGGCACTTTTCATGTCCAATAGATTCTTAGGAAATTTCTGATGTGTTTGATGTGATTTACCCCTACTTCCATATTCCTTCTTTTGAGTTTTATTTCACACAACTTTCTGGTCCTTCTACTGGTCTGGATGCTATGCTTTTCTTGCTTCACTCTCCACCTGGAGGGCCTCTACCCACTCATCTTTCTAGACTGGGGCCCAGTGTCACTTCCTCAAAGAAGTGGTTCCTTTTCTTGTCCCAGAAACATGGATGACCCTTTCTTTTTCTTTCCCATTCTAATCTACTCATGCTTATATCATTCTCTCTGTAATGCCTATAACGGCATCTATTTACTAGTCTCCTTACTCAGGGGAGTAAGGATTTTGACCAGATTTTCTTTTGTTCTTCCAAGTATTGCTAAACAGTAGGTGTAAAGACTTCCTATGGTTCCTTATATCCCTGCTGGGTACCAGTGCCCACTCTCATTCTCTGGGATGTGGCAAAGGTATGTTTATGTGAAGCACATAGGAAGGGTAAAAGCTAAGTCTCTGGATTGGGACAGATGTCAACTGCTGTGTTTCCCCTTGACAAAGTGCTGGTTGCCCATGAAGTGAAATCCTCCACAGATACAGTTACCAGTGGCACGAACTGTTAGCATTATCTTGAGAGTGTGGAATGTTTTGCAGGCCTGGTAGTCTGAGGATGAAAATTCAGCTCCCATTCATCTCCCAGATGCCTGAACAATGCCGTAGTTGCCCTTTGCTGAAAATATATTTCAGTTCGCATGGCTTTAGTGGGTTTGGCCCTCTCTTCCCTTTCTCATTAAACTCTCTGCCCTCATCCTTTCCCCTTTCATCTCTCCTCCCTGAAAGAAAAGGAGAATCTTTATCTTTGAAGCAAATATTTTATCCATTATAGGAGCTCACTATGTCCTTTAGGCTTAAATCTTTGGAAGCAAAGTCAGAAAGAAGGAAGACTTTTTTTCTTCTTTGCTTTTTTCACCCAATTATGTCACTCTTCTCGGTAATATGCACAGCACAGACTTGGTGCTTCTCTGTAGGGTAATGTGAGGGTGAGAAATATTCTGTCTGCAAAAAGAAAATATGCTGGTTATTATGCCAAAACATAGCGTATAATTCAATTCATTGTGCTGCCAGAAAGCTTGACTATAACCTCTCTGCGGCCAGGAACTCTATGCTATTCATCTTTGTAGCTACCTTGCCTATTACACCTGTCATGCCTGTCATGTTTACTAGGGAATCAGGAGGTATGATCATTTCACACAAAAAATGATAGCCTATTGCCACCATCTTTAGAAGAATTTCAAAGAATACACAGTTAACCCCTAGTATTAATGCACCCTTGGAGCTTTAGGTCAGTAGGTCTGAAAAGAGGCTCTTGAATAATCATCTTTTCCCTCCTCCAAAACCCTGTTTCTCCATATAATCTGGGGTCAGTAACAGCAGTAAGAAAGCCAGCAGCAGTCACATATGTGCAAGTCAAGCTTCTCTCCATCTGCTTCCTCCTTAGGGAAAATCTAATGCTAAAATGACTTTCTAAGGGGAGGAAGCACAGCTGTTTTCACCACCATCTATGGCGTCACAGGATAAAAAAAAACCTGCTTCCTTTCCCCTTAAGCTCTGGTTTCTTTTGGACACGTTTTGGATGGCAGCGATAATTCATTTTGCTGCTGGGATGCTGGTTCCAACAGCACCTCCTTTGCTGCTCTGGCCTCCACCCCATTTATCTCTGGCCCTGGGAGCCAGGGAGACAGGGCTATTTCTATCTCAGGCATCTGTGTTTTTGATCAGCTCGTGTGTTAGGCCAAAATCTAAGTGTGAGGAGGAACTGAAACTTCTCCACACTTGTCTGAAGCAGTGCCTTCATCTGGGTGAGGGGCAGAGAAGTGTGTGTTGATGCCGAGATGCCTGAGTCAGAGGGCAGAGATTCTGGCAGGGACACCGTCACTGCCTTGGAGAGTCCTGGTGGAATCCAAGAAATGTAAAATGTGAGTTATAGAGGAAAAATTTGGACAAATCTGGCAAAGTATTCGTATTTCTTTCTCTAAGAATGAAACTACGTCTAGATGGAATCACTTTTTATTTTTCCGGCCCCCAAAATAAGATTATAGCCTGGCCAAGTGACCTCAGGTTTTTTACTGTAGTTTACTCACCAATGTGGAGGTCCTGATTTTCCAGAGGAGCTCTAACTTTAAAAATTAAAATTGTATATTGATAACTCTTAGATTCTTTTATTTCTTTCATGTAATATCATTCTTCTCAAGAAGGAACACTTAATTCTAGTTAGTTTGAAGGGCCTGACATTAGTATGATTTCAATGCTCCCCATATGATTGTTGTACAGCCAGGGCCGAGAACCGCTGACTGAGAATCCATAAGAGCATCTCACTCTAAAGTGTAATTCGATGAGTCAAAGATTTACTAATAACTTACTGATATAATCTATCGAGTGGTTTCTTACTCCAGACTATAGCAGTATATAGTTGGCATCTTTAAATTTCATAATTTGTTTTCAGTACAGAAATATATTGGAATTGGAATATAGGGCTAAGTGACTGTTTCCTTTGTGACTTAACAATGATACTATGAGAGCTTACATTTTATGGTCCCTTATACATATATATATATATAGTTTTTTTTTGCTGTACATGGGCCTCTCACCACTGTGGCCTCTCCCATTGCAGAGCACAGGCTCTGGACGCGCAGGCCCAGTGGCCATGGCTCACGGGCCCAGCCGCTCCGCGGCATGTGGGATCATTCCCCGACCAGGGCACGAACCGGTGTTCCCTGCATCGTCAGGCGGACTCTTAACCACTGCACCACCAGGGAAGCCCGATCCCTTACATTTTATCAACAGCATTTATACAACCTCATTTTATTTTGGAAACAATTCCACTTGGTCAGTATTTTGGCATTTGTAATGATATGAGGGAAATATTTTTAGAATGCTTCATGAGGAATATTATCAGAAAAGTAGCTTTTCTCTCTGCACACGGTCCACCCTGTGGTCCCAGCAAAGGTCAAAGTCGGGGATGTGAAATAGAAAAACACTTGACAAACCCAAAGATGTGTAAAGCCGGCCCCTTTCACCTCATGTAGGAAAGGGAAGGAGGAAAGGCTACAAAATGAGGGCAGGTGGGGGCTTCCTTGGTGGCGCAGTGATTGAGGGTCCGCCTGCCGATGGAAGGGACATGGGTTCGTGCCCCGGTTTGGGAAGATCCCACATGCTGCGGAGCGGCTGGGCCCGTGAGCCACAGTCGCTAAGCCTGTGCTCCGCAACGGAAGAGGCCACAACGGTGAGAGGCCCGCGTACCGCAAAAA
>NW_006770909.1:3913614-3937250 GCF_000442215.2 Lipotes vexillifer
GGGAGGCGCCCCGCCCCCAAAAAAAAAAAAAAAAAAAAAAAAAATCTGAGAACAGTGGCAGCGTTTTGAGAGGAAATCTGAAAGCAGAGCTGTACTCTGGTCTCCCATTGAAACATAGGAATAGAGTAAAAGTGGAAGCAGGACTTCTGTGTCCTGCTTGTAATAATTGTGTAAAGTTCCATGTGACTTGGAAAGGCTACAGATGTTCTCTTGGCCCCTACAAGAAAGCAGAAGGTTGAGAGCCATTGGCTTACTCTGATGCTATGAAGTGGAGAATGTAGACAGGACTCAGAGAGCTCTGAATCAGTGAGAACGAAGGTTGGGTCAAATCCTTAGGGGGGGGGGCAACTCCACAGCTATTTTAGTTCTCTTCTGAACGCATGGAAACTGCTCCAGACTCCTGGGTTATCTAACTATGTCTCTTCGGAATGCACACTGGTCTAGAGTAAGTGGCAGCTGAAGGGTTTAATGTGGATGATTCACACTGAGAGGCGTGGACTAGAAAGACCATGTGGTCAGACAGACCTCATCCGGTTCCAACACTTTCTAGTTTGTTCTCCTTAAACAAGTCATTTAACACCTCTCAGCTGAGAATTCTTCTCTCAGCCTCAGACACTTACATCTAGCTCTTAGAGCAATATAAAAATTAACTACATAACTCTACTCATTGATTTTGGTCTCTTAGGGTCATTGCAGAACTGGGCCTGGTCTATAGTGAGTGCTTATGCTGGTCTATAAGCAATTGTTGAATGAATTGAATGAATGTCTCAGCCGAGAGGCTTTTAGCTACAGGTGGCAGACAACCCAACTCTAATGCTCTTCAAGATGAATAAAGTTTTAATATATAGGATAACATAATTGAGAAAGTCCAGAAACTTGGCAATGATTAATTATGGTTGAATTGATAGCCCTGTTTTCATTTTTTTTTTTATCTTTCGTAATTCTCTGACTTTGACCTCCTGCCCATGCTGACTTCCTCATAGCTGTACTGATGGCTGCAAGAGTCCTAGTCAAAGAAAATTCAGAGAGAAAGAGGATATTTTTGGCGATTCTATCTTCGGAGTGAGGAAATATCTTTCCCAGAACTCCCATCAAGGTTCTCTTCTTGTCTCATTTGACCAAATTGTAACACATGCTCATTTTTGAGTCAAACTCTTAATTAATACAGTGCACTGACTGCTCAAGGCCTGGGTTCCTGTGCCCATCACTTCAGGGACAAAGGGATTATCCTTAGAATAATCAGTCTCTGAAGCAAGCAGAAGGGCCAGCTCTGCCTGAAGCACGTGGGTCATATGTAGTAGGGGTGGGTACTTGAACCCAAATTAAGGTACTTTTTGGAAGGAGAAAATGGATGCTGGTGAGACAATCAACCACTAATATTTACCACAATATGTAAGCACCAGCCACCGTATTTGACATGTAGTGGGCTCTCAATTAATGCTGCCTACGTTTCTCTTATAAGCAGGACTTGTATAAGAACTCAAAGAAAGTGAACAAGTTTTTTGGGGTGGACAGTAAGTAGATTAGTGGGATTGGAGGAGGATGGAGAGTATATCAGTCAGAATCCCAGGAGCAAACACATAATACACTCAGATGAGGCAACTGAGGAGAATTTTTATAAAAGGGCTATTTACAAAAGCAAAGGGAACCAACCAGGGTTAGAGAGGCACTGCAGTGTTGGCAATGAGGGGTGTGTTACTATCCCTAGGACTGAAGGGGCAATGGGAGGAAACTGTTAATAAACCTGGACAGAGTAGCTCTCAGTTTGTCTCAGTAGTAGGGGTCGAAGTGGGGGGAAGGGAGGGGATTTTGCCTCTTGGGGTACATTTGGCAATGTCTGGAAACATTTTAGATAGTCATGACTTATGAGATGCTATTGACGTCTAGTGGGTAAAGACCAGGGATGCTGTTACACAGATCCATACAATAAAGTATTATCCTGCCCAGAATGTCAATAGTGTCAAGGTTGAGAAACCCTATACCAGAGAAACACTGTGAAAACAGAGGGATGCTCAAAGTCTGGCCTTTGCATATAACTCCAAGCAGCCAGAGACAGGGAGAGAGCTCGAGCAAGAGACACCCTCCCTGCCTCCTGCTGGCCCATATCCCCGTGGCTCCCACTGAGTAGTAGGCCCATTTTTGTAGTTCAGCAATTGTTTAACTGGTTTTGGTGGCCTTCGAAAGCCTATCCATTGGATGGAGACCAAACCTATTATAGAAAGGTTCATCATATGACTATTACCTTCTTCAGTTTTGCATAGGGGTTAATAAGAAAATAGTCATTTGAGACTGTCCTATGTAAAGAAATGAAAGACTTAATTTTCACTGATTTTTGCCACTCTGGCCTCTGACCAGCATGTTTGAGAATTAGACATATATACACTATTGATACACTATATGTACCCATATATACACTATTTATACTGTATGTATAAAGTAGATAACTAATGAGAACCTACTGTATAGCACAGGGAACTCTACTCAGTACTCTGTGGTGACCTAAATGGGAAGGAAATCCAAAAAGGAGGGGATATACATTGACGTATAGCTGATTCACTTTGCTGTGCAGTAGAAACTGACACAACATTGTAAAGCAACTATACTCCAATAAAAATTTTAAAAAAGAAAGAGAAGTAGATGTGGGTTTTTTGGGGTTTTTTGCCTTATTATAGATTTTTTTCCCCTTAAGTAAGTATGGAGCAAACTTTTGTGTAGTTTATTGTCTGAGCTTGTTATTTATCAATAATTAATTAGAAAAAGTATAAATGGAAAATATGGACGTTCACTCCTTTCTTACTTCATGCACTTTTGAAGGTGTTCACCCTGTTGTCTGAGACATTCCACTTCAGGGTGTTTCAGTTGGAGGATAACTTGAAAGAAGACGCTCTGAAACTTAAACAAATTAAAGTAATTTAAGACCTTGCGCCCCTTGGCTAAGTAGTAGTACAGCCATGCCAGACAGAATGATCACCAGGTCTACAGCCATGTGAAGACATTCAAGGCTCTTTTCAGTGAGATTCAAGATAAAAGCAAGCTTATGAGTGAAGTAAGAAGCCTAATTTTGTGCTACTGATAATTAGCTTCTTGTTTGCTGCTTTCTAGAATTTTTACTATTAGATTTATTTATTTACAGCTAAATGAACGAAGTCATCTAACATATTGTAAACAAATATGGGCATATTTATCAAATTGTATCTGTGGAATGTCTTGGAGATTTGTAATTATTTTATCTTAAAATTCAAACCCAAACAAATGCTTGGTTCATGCAGTTCTAATAAGTTGGTAGCGAGGAACAGAAGGCACAGTCTGGGAGACCCTTATAACTCACTTAGGATGTGCCCCCCCACAGCTACAGTGATGGAATGACTCGTGCAGCCCACGGAAGTATAAAAGTAAATGCGCTGACAGATGCATCCTGGACCTAGAAAAACCTGTGTAGAAATACAAATCTGGAAGATTTGTAGTAAAAGTTTTTTGGTTACGCCACCTGAATTTCTGTGTGAAGCTATAGTAGTTTTGAGCGTTTTTTTTGTTTGTTTGTTTGTTTTAAGCAAGCTGAATAGCAAGGTATTAACTATAGACCACAAAAACTTCAAGGGAAGTATGCAGAGAAATTCATTTAGCCTGCTGCTTATTCCTCAGCTGAAAGAGCATGGTCTCTGTTTTGTTTGTGATAAGCCAATGAATTGAAATTAAGATTTGGATATCAAAAAGAAGTTAGAATTTCAGGAGATGAACCCAAACCACTAAAACCCTGAGAGATAAAAAGATGTTCTTTTTAAATTTCATTATTGCGTCTCCTTTTCCAGCCTCCCTGCTGTCCAACAAAATCCTTCAGAAAGTAGTTACATGTAAAAATCAAACATAGCGAGCCACATTTTTTTTCCTAAAGAGAATATACTCAGAATATTTTCAAAGCTTCTTTAAGAACGGAGGCAGATAGTGACAACCTTGAAAACCTTGAAGTGAGAGTCCAGGGAGGGGTTTAGCGCAAAACCTCCTGCAGAAAGCTCACATGAGCCACTGGAGAGGTCTGGTGAGAGAACATTACTTTGTGGACATAGATGCCTAAACTTTACCTTCACTCCCCCAACCTTTGCAATGTAACCATTCCTTTGAACAACCAGGAAATAAACTTAACTTTAGCTTCAGTGTTTTCCAATGAAGCAACGTACCAATTATACCTGAAGACACTCCCTCACGCCCCTGTCACTCCAGGCCATCACCTCTTGTCACACTCTACATAACACTCCAATGCCTTCCATATGTGCCTATGTCTATGTACAAATCATCCATAATACACACTTTTTTTTTTTGAGTGGAGACATTACTCTGTATTCCAAGTTGTCTAAGGCTATTCCGTATGATGAATGTGCTGATAACTTTCCACTATTATTCATCTATTTGGCCAATCACCTCTCAGCATGTCTTCTAGCTCCGATGGCACACACAATCACAGCTTATCTCTTGATCATACATTGTAGCTCAACACAATTTTATCTCTGAAACTACATACTGTAACAGGTGTATCTTCCATTATGCCTCTGCCCTTTTTATTCATCTTCCTGGACTGGGAATCCTAAAAGTGGCAATCTTGGAAAGCAAGGTAATGAATCACAGGTCCTACGACACATCTGCTCTCCTTCCAGACCATATAAAAGTGCTTGCTATAAAAGTGATGGATTCCCTAAGCTTGTTGTTCATCTCCTGTGACACACTCCACTCTGTGTTCAGGTTCTATCTGACTCTCTGTATAGCCCTGTGGAATTTGGAGCTTAGGGAACCAGCACATACATACTGATATGTTTGCTATTGCTTTTGCTGTGAGTAATAAAGGTCTTTGTTTCTGACGGAGAGTCTTGTGTCTAGCAACCACAGAACTGCAGAAGGCTACTTACTCACTTTGCATAGCTATTTCATTCAGTGTTCTACTGCTTCCAGCCTCCCTCCACTCTGTCAAACTCATTTAGTAGGATAAAATCTCCACAGCTGTGAGCCCGTACATCTACCTAAATGCACGGGCATTCCCTTCTACCCTTCCTTCCCTCCTGGCTTCCTACCGGTTTTATCTATCTATCTTCTATATCTATCTATCTATCTATCTATCGATCTATCTATCTATACATCTATACATCCATCCATCTCTACTTATCTGTCATCTACCATTTTTTTCATTTATTCAACAAATATTTACTGAGCATCTCCTTTCCTTCAGGCACTGTTCCAGAATATGCAAATTCAGGAGCAAGCACAACAAGCTAATATCTCTCATTGTTGTATCTTTATCTTCATCTTTATTTGAAAAAAAATATTAAAAACAGATTTCAAGAAATACATACAAATAGCACAATCCATACTAGATATAGGTAAAGAAGAGATGAAAAACAAAGAGAAAAAGGGTAACGGTGCTTAGGGGTGAGATTAATACAAAAGATGAAACATACTTGTTTTTGCTGCAAATTTGGCTCTAAGGTTTATGCTGAAAATTTCTAAGTTCTCTGGGTATGGAAAATCTTCCTAGAATGGGCACATCTTTCAAGAAGGCCCAATGGCCAGGCACATAATTATCTTCCTTGTGAGATTCTTTCAAGTTGAAAGTGCTCTGATATTCTGTGGGAGCATCTAATCATGGGGACCAGGATTAAACCGCAGAGTAAGAGCTCATCTAAGCCACGCCCATTTCCTGGGCTTAGGTTCTTCATTCATAAATTGGTCTATTGTACTCTATAGCTTGTGTGTCTTCACTACTGTGGTATTATCTGTGTTATAGTATACAAATGCAGAGACATATGAAGGTGAAGAGTGATTATGACTCTAATCTGAGAGAGAAAAAATGGCCCTTTGGATAGATTCCTGTATGTGTAGAAAATTCATATTAATTCCTTCACTTGTCCTTCATGGTACCCAAGTGCTAACGTTTCAGCTCCTTAAGATGCTAACTTGTTCTCTAAGACATCCTTCATATATTAAACTCTTGCAATAAGGGTTGCTCAGCATGTTACTTGTTCATAAAGGACATCTGCATTTGTCTAAATGCTTATTTAAAAAAGAAATTGGGATTTAGTGCTTGTCAGCACTAATGGAATCGATGGTACTTTAATATGTGTTAATGGTACTTCAGTTCACTTAACAGCAGAAAACAGTGTGGTTATTAACCAAACACACTGTTGTTCCAAGTGAAAGAAAAAGTGTATGGAATCTAGAAAAGGCAAAGATGGCACATGATTGTGCTAGTGTGAGGTCATTTGAACCTAAACGAAATGTATGCATTTTTCTTCTTTGCTGTGTTTTAGTCCAAAGGGTAAACAAAATTGTAATGGCAGGTGTTGGTGAGGCTATCATGCATCTTATCAAAATTGAAGGTAAAAGAACTTGCTTAATGCTCCTCTGTGTGAAATTTCAGGGAGATGCTGACCGTCAGCTGCTAGCTCTAGGAAAGGTTTTTTCCTCACCATTGATATAAATATCTTTAAAAGACCAAGTGAATAAGACGGCAATAAGGGAACATGTATTCTAGAAGAGCAGAGAAGGGCAGTGCATTTGGTTAGACCTTAGCTTATCGTATTAAACTCAACAAAATAAGAAGGCAAATTAACGGTTGAGGCCTTGACTCATATACCTTGCTTTTGAAACTCCAAGGCTCCTTTTACCTTGCACCTGTATAGTTTGTTCTTTTAGTGTTCATTTCTGGATGCATTCATTACATCTGGTGGCAGATTTTGTAATTTAGACACTGCATGTTGTTAAGTCAAAGGCTAGAAATAATGTTATAAGAAAGTATGACATGATTACCTTCCAAAAGAAAGAACTACTTTTCCAATTGCTATCTATATCAAAATGATCCTAAATACTTCCTAATATGGCTGATCCTTAGCTTTTTTAAAGTCTGGTGAAAATTTTCTGCAGTTAAAAGATTAGTCAAGCATTTTGAATTAGTGGAGAATGTGCTAAACTTTTGGAATATTTTGTGTAGTTATTGGAAAATACTTATTTTGTTCATCTTTCCTTAACATTTGTGTTATTCTTCTTTGGGATGGAATATAATAGACTTACATCCTTGGCTGAAAGAAGAAGCCACTTGAATTCTTACAATTGTTTTTTAAACTTTTACTTACTGGTTTATGGACTCTAAAAGGATCGTCTCTGAAGTAAAACCTTTCTCAAGTCTTGGATAGAATGCATAATTTTTGGCATTGTTGGAAACTGAAAGGATGTCTAATGATTAAATGTTTGAAATACTAAATTAGAAATCAGGAAACTTAAGGTATTATCTCAGCTCAACACACCGTGGTCTCAGATACTGTGCATTGCTGAGTTGTTACAAAACCCAATAAGGCAATTTTAAGAAAGTGCTTTGTACTTTTTGGAAGAAAGTTTTTATATCAATATAAAGCATCAATATGAGTCGCTTGAAGTGCCATTGCCTGAAATCTGGGAGTCAATACAGTATTCTCTATTGCTAGTGTCTAGTTACATAAAACACTCTAAGATTATACTGTCAATTTAATATCCATGCAGGGTTTTTGTTAATGCACACTCTAAAAGGGGATGCTAAACAATGAGATCAATGAACTATTAGAAATCACTCTGTATGTGGGCAACATCTCTTCCTGTATCATCCCTCCTAGTTTCCTAAAGAAACATTTTCCTATCTTGAATTTCAACAGGTTATATTTACTTTCACATCACAGAGACAAACATAGTGTCTAATTTTTTTTCTCTTTTTAAGAACAATGGAAAACAAAAATCAGTGGTTTTGAATATTTCTCAAAGGGAACCAATAATTCCACTGTGAAACTACACCAGGCTGCTGGACATGAGTCAAACAGCAATAAATTAAATCAATAATGCCACAGCTTCCACCCAGAAAGATTAGACTGCCTAGAAGGCAAGTATATATGTAACATCATTTCTGCCACAAGACTGTAGCTATTTTCAAATTTTAAGAAAATGCATTTCAGGTAGCATTCTTAGCATTTTAACATGGAGCCATTTTCTTCAGCGTTCTCTTCAGGGTGAATATCTATCATCCTACAAAATGAGAATTCAGGGCACATGTCAAACTTTCAAGGAGGGACACTGGGAGGTGATAATGCCCAAAAGATAAATTGGAAAGTTACTGTAGGTATTAGCCTGTGTAAATGCTGCTTTCAATTTGTGTAGCAGCCACTGTAGCACTTTCAGAACAAGATAATGAATTAAATGTAATTCTTGGCTGTCCCCTGAAGTCCTAATAAGGACCAAGCCACTGAATCCAAACTGATTTGAAACCTATCCTGGAACCATGACATAGATGCCTCACTTTCATTCTATAATTGAGCCAAGACAAGCTTTAATATAGCTTAATTTCTATCCTTGAAGGCACTGACAAGAATGGCTCTTGAATTATAGCAAAATCTCATGTGTTTTCTTGTTTTATGAAGGACTCAATAAATGCCAAGACTTGTCCTTGGTTCTCATTTCTTAAGTGGGATGGTGTTTATATTTTAGCCCAGAGAGGCATTGCTATTATCTTATGTGTCCTTTTTTTATCTGTTAACCAACATAGTAATGGCAGTATAAATCAGCTCATTTGTTAAATGGTTCTCTAGGCTGGCCTTAAGAAAACGTTAGTTTTAGCTAAAACACTTCAATCACTCAACATGACCTCACCTGATACAGTCTGGTACTCTGAAGGATATAAATAAGATATTTCTCATCTTAAGGAGCTCACAATAAATTTAGATGGAGGAAATGGAGAGTAAAATTGAAACACTTGGATATTAATATGAAAAAAATCAACTCAGATTTTAGCATATGAAATTCATTTTAAGTGGACAGAAAATGTTGCAGATTTTGTTTGCTTGGCCTTCCAGTATTAGCTATTGCTATGAGTGTATTGAGAAGGAGTTTGCAACGAGGAAAAATTGTGAGGTTGAGTTAAGAAGGGCTTATCTTCTTTGGAATATGCAAGTTGATATTTTCTAAATTCAACTTGTATTTTAATTCGTGTTTTGCAGGGCTTTTCCAAAATTGGTTCAACCAACCAGTAAATCAAAAAGGATTGATTAAAGCATTTCATTGCAAGGCACTGTTTATAAAAAAGTAAGAAGATAGCATCATTTAGGTTTGAATGATGTACAGAGAGCACCAGCTTATGGAGTCAAGATTTTCTAAAAGAAGAGGCAGAGTGACTCAGAGCTCCCTCGTCCACAACCAAGTCATCAGAGCAACTCCACTTCCATGAGGGCACCCAGGTTACGGCTTTACCTTTTTTGAAGCTCTTGCTGTCCCTGAGACCACAGTCTTACACTTCTCTATCTCATCTCTTGCCTCTAACTACTTTGCAATTTGCCCTCTTGAATGTCTCTGTAACCAGACTCCAAGTTCTACCCGACTCTGAGTGTCTCGTCATCCAGGCTCCAGGGTCATTCCAGCCAGTGGCCCAGGCTCTTGTGGGATTTCCACTTTTTAAGTCTGTGTGGAAGTTTCCCTCCCATTATCCTCCAGATGTGTTGGGTTCAAACCCTCAGTGTATGATACTCTTCCTAGTACCAGGTGGGCCTTTGAGACTTGCAGAATTGAGACCCAGGACATGGTCTCTAATTAGCAGGTGGATCTCTCTTTTGAGCACTGACACTGAGGGGGTGGCCCCAGTAAGTTGTGCTGAGCCTCCAGCGACCACAGCATAGAGGTCAGGGTCCCGTATCCTTCTGGAAGGGGAAGGAAAGCTGTGGCCTCTGCCTCATTTGCCAGGGGGCCTGGCACACTCTTGTTTGTGTGACTTCTGTGGAATTAATATAAGTCAGATAGCATTCTTTCTATTGAGGCTCTTACAACCAAATACTCAAGACAGTATAAAACCAGAGCTTTTCTGGATTTAAAGAAATGGAGTCATTTTAAGAAGAAAGAAAATTGTAGCTTCTGGAAAAACAAGGTAAAAAAGCAATGAGATCTGAACAGTAGTAAATGTATTGTTTTATTCAATGAGAGAGAAGACAAAAAATTATTATATACTTAACGATTTCCTAAAAGCATAGCTTTATTTATTTATTTTTGTACTTAGTCTCTGCTTGTGGTTTGGGACATTTCATTAAAAAAATGTTAAATAAAATGTTCCCTATCTATAAAAAACAAAAACAAAACAAAACAGAAGAATATCTTTGCATTAACAAAAGGCATGATGTAGAAAACTACTTGGCAGAGATGGAGTCCAGACAACAGCAGAGTTGCTTGGGAGAACCTGGGGTCAAGCATCAGATTGGCATATAGTCCTGAGAGCAGGGCCACATCACACAGTAAACAGAAATTCACACAAGGAAGCACCGAGAGTCCCAGAGGGAGATTCAGGATACTAAAACCAGGGTCCCGCATTGATAATCAAATGGGAATTCATGTGTCATGAAAAAGAACAGGGCTATCAGGCAAGGTGGCTCTTAACAGATTTCTTCAGTATCAGCCAGCTTTCACCGGTCCAATCTAATTTGTAAACAGATAAACCAGTGGTGTCTTCAGGGTAGCTGAGGCTTCTGACACAATCTCTGTGACAAAATTCCATTATGTGAGGATACGAAGAGAAATAGGCACATAAAAACTAGTCAAATAAATCCATATATCTAAAGTACATTCTATGTTTCTTGTAATCTATTCATCACAGGTGTGAGAAAGAATCCCTTCAACATGAAAAAATTGTTTAAAATTGGATATTCATTCCAAAGTATGAAGATCCTATATCTTTTATGCTTCCCTCTTACATTATCCGTCAAACAGCAAATAAAGTCATGTGCAGAGGTTTGGGGAGAGTCCCCAGTGAGGGCTACTGTGAAGACAAATGGTTAATGTCTGCTCTCCCAGCTGCTCAGTTAATTACTGTAATAGAAAACATCTTGAGGGAAAACACTGCATACAGTTATTAGCAATTAACCCACAACTCTAAAAATCACAATTCTTACTAATAATAGAACATTGCCCAGCCAGCCTCATTATAATCTCCACACAAGAGTCTTGTATTTTCAGAAAATGTGAAATCTTGTAGGTTACTACTATTTCAAATGCAAATAGGAACTTGGGATGATGAATATGACATTGAGAAATGCAAAATGGAGTAGAGAAACAGAGAGGCTATGATTTATGTGGTAATAAACTAATTCCCAGACATGCAAACGATTCAGATATATTAGTCAAAAGAACTTCCCTCTGAGTGTTTACTACAATTACAGGGCCCGGTGGTGTTAATGGTTGATGGTACTAAAGTGGTAAAGAAGGTAGGATAAAAGAATGCAGGGCAGGAGAAATCCACGAACTAAAATAAACAGATATGGTATTGCTTTGTGCTTCTTTGAATCATGGAATCTTCTTAGACACAGCAGGTCATGAAGCTCCAATGCTTTTCCTCCCGTTTGGATATGTTTCATCTACTGTTCCCCATACTGTTGACCTCATTCAATGCTTACCAGTCTTCTTGCCTTTCTAGAACACACTAAGTTTATTCTTGTCTCAAAATCTTAACACTTGCTCTTACTTCTGTCTGTAATATTGGTCCCTCAGGTTGGGTGTGACTGCCTCCTTCTAAGAATGCAGATATCTACATAGAAAAGGCCTAATCACACTACACAATAGCCTGCCTCTCCTTTCTCTTTCTGTTCTATAACATTCTCCTATTTTTCCATACATATACATCTATCTGATAGAGTAGCCTATTCTATTATTTCTTAATTTATCATATTAGGCAGTATTTATTGACTTCCTCCCTATTTTGGATCCATTATATCCCACTCCAAACCTTGCTTTCCACTATGCCTTCAGTAGTTGTTTCACAAATCTGTGTCGATATTTGCATTATTTTATAGATGGCATATTGTTTGCAACTACACCAAATAATGTCAGGATATTTACTTTCTCAGTAAACTTTGTTTTTTCTTCAGTTAATAATTTTCTTGTGTTTTTTTTTCTCATTGATCAGTAGTTAGTTTTCTCCCCAAGTGTTCTAATGCCTAGAAATCATTTCTGTAACTCCCAAACACAGTAAATGACCCTCCTCCCCTTTTATCTTCCAGAGATTTTTCCTATATTCTCTACTTACTCGCTGGCTGTAGGAGGCTTTTTAATTTTGGCTCACAGTTTGGGTTGTAAAGCTTCCCTTTGTCACCTTCCTGAGAATAATCTTTTCCATATATTCTGGTTTCCGTATTTTCCTTTCTTAGCTCACTTCCTCATTTTGCTGGGATATATCCTCCACTAGCTTCCTATGAAAGTATATGTGAGTGGTCAGTTTTTTTGAGCTTCTGTATGTCTGAAATGTCTTTCTCTTAAACCTGATTGATAGTTCAGATTAGTATGGAATTCTAGGTTGAAAACCATTTCCCTCAAAACTTTGAGGTTATTATTCCCCTATTTTATATCACTTGGTATTTGTTTTCAGAAGCCCAATGCTATTCTGAATGATGTCCTTCGTATTGTACTATGTCTGTCCCTTTTAGAATTTTCTCTCTGTCTCTGCTGTTGTGGAATTTCAAGATGATGCATCACTGTGAGTTGTTGTCCCACAAACTCTGTGTACTCGGTCCATCTGGAGAGTCACGTCTTCTGGTTCTTAAGCTTTTTTGTTTGATGATTCCTCACCTTTGTTTTCTCTTCTCCTCTCTTTCTGCTTCTCCTGGATTAATCCACTCATTTTATTTCCTTTTATTTTCTAGTTTCTCTCTCTTCCTCCCTGTCTCTGTCCGTCTGTCTCTCCTTTTACCTTCTGGGAGATTTCCTTGATTTTCTCTAACCTTTCTATGGAATGTTTTTTCACTGCAGTTATCCTATTTTTAATTTCAAAAAGATATTTCTCAGAGTGTTCCTTTTCCATAGCAAAACATTTTTTTGTGTATGTGAATGTAATATATCCTCTTTCTTAAGATAATACTTATAATTTGGGAGGCAGGGGATTTTTTTCCTTTTCTTTCAGGTTTCTTTTATCTGTTATTTTCATGTGGTCTCTACATACTGGAAGCTTTCTTTATATCTGGTGATCCTTAGCTGATTATGTTTAAGAGTAAGCACTACAAACATTATTAGAAAGAAGTTCTGCTTTTGTGGGTGGGTGTAGTCAAGTGATAGTCTTAACTGGAAGATTATCAATCACTGACCTTTTTATTGGGGTCTCCAGAAAAGAGTCCTCCAACCTCCTGCATGGTGCAAGATATACAGTTGGATATAGGTTTTCTGGGACCACAAGTGAGAAGGGCCATGAGAGGGCTTCAGTTTATCCTGTGGACTTTCCACCTAATGCTCTTGCGTTTAGCCCTCTGCCAACCTCTGTTTTCCACTGTGTCAAGGATAAACCCCTGTAATTCAATTTTTCCAGAGAATACATCACCTGGGTTCTTGAGGGGTATAAGGAGGGGGAACATCAAGAAGTCAACTACCCAACATATTTTACAAGCATACGCCTCATTTTAGGCATCACTCACTCCTTCCAGGTTTCTTCAAGCACCAGATTTCTCAGATGTTCTCTCTGGGGAACTAGCTCACTTCTCTCCTCCTAGGCATTGCCTTTTACAGGCACCTACCTTGTAACTTTTGTGACTTCTATCTACCAGTGCAGTTAGTAATCCTGCATCAGGCTTCTATCTTCCAAACTCTTCTTGAAATAGTTGACTAGTTGTCTCCTCTCTCGTTTGTATTGGAGGATAGTATCTAAAAACATTTCTTTACTCTTCATTTAGTAAAATTTGGGGAGGGAACAGATATAAAATATTATGATCAATTCACTGTATTAAACTGAAACTCTATTTTTTTTTTTCGGGACACAGCATCTATTTTTTAAACTAGTTGCTATGTTTATCTAAAACAGTGGTTTTCAAGCTTTAGTGTGCATCAGAATCATTTGAAGGGCTTGTTAAAACGAATTGCTATTGCTCACCTCCAGACTGGCTGATTCAGTAGTTCGGGGATGGGCCTGAGAACTATTTCCAGCAAGATCCCAAGCAATGCTGATGCTGCTGGCTTGGAAGCCACACTTTGACAAACACCAGTTTATATGTATGGACTTTTGGTTTAATTTACTCTGGTTCTAGTCTTTTGTATTCAGAAGTATGTGCCTGCTGAGCTCCTAATCATCTTTTATCACCTACCCCATGTACATCCTCTGGAAGGCTTTGCAGACCATGTAGAAAGCATGTCCTCCCCCAGACTAACCCCTTTCTCCTCTATACGCACAGGCTCAGCGGCCATGGCTCACGGGCCCAGCCGCTCCGCGGCATGTGGGATCTTCCCGGACCGGGGCACGAACCCGTGTCCCCTGCACCGGCAGCCGGACTCCCAACCACTGCGCCACCAGGGAAGCCCTCTACTCTATATTTTATTGCTACTTGTTATACTAATCACATAGGACAAGTCACACGTCTGACTTCCATAGAAGAAAGTAAACTCTTCGTGCATGTAGCACCTGCCTTATTATTTATTTACATTCTCCTTCCTCCCCCTCCACCCTCCCTTCTCCCTCCTGGAAGCTTTCTTTATATCTGGTGATCCTTAGCTGATTATGTTTAAGAGTAAGCACTACAAACATTATTAGAAAGAAGTTCTGCTTTTGTGGGTGGGTGTAGTCAAGTGATAGTCTTAACTGGAAGATTATCAATCACTGACCTTTTTATTGGGGTCTCCAGAAAAGAGTCCTCCAACCTCCTGCATGGTGCAAGATATACAGTTGGATATAGGTTTTCTGGGACCACAAGTGAGAAGGGCCATGAGAGGGCTTCAGTTTATCCTGTGGACTTTCCACCTAATGCTCTTGCGTTTAGCCCTCTGCCAACCTCTGTTTTCCACTGTGTCAAGGATAAACCCCTGTAATTCAATTTTTCCAGAGAATACATCACCTGGGTTCTTGAGGGGTATAAGGAGGGGGAACATCAAGAAGTCAACTACCCAACATATTTTACAAGCATACGCCTCATTTTAGGCATCACTCACTCCTTCCAGGTTTCTTCAAGCACCAGATTTCTCAGATGTTCTCTCTGGGGAACTAGCTCACTTCTCTCCTCCTAGGCATTGCCTTTTACAGGCACCTACCTTGTAACTTTTGTGACTTCTATCTACCAGTGCAGTTAGTAATCCTGCATCAGGCTTCTATCTTCCAAACTCTTCTTGAAATAGTTGACTAGTTGTCTCCTCTCTCGTTTGTATTGGAGGATAGTATCTAAAAACATTTCTTTACTCTTCATTTAGTAAAATTTGGGGAGGGAACAGATATAAAATATTATGATCAATTCACTGTATTAAACTGAAACTCTATATTTTTTTTTCGGGACACAGCATCTATTTTTTAAACTAGTTGCTATGTTTATCTAAAACAGGGGTTTTCAAGCTTTAGTGTGCATCAGAATCATTTGAAGGGCTTGTTAAAACGAATTGCTATTGCTCACCTCCAGACTGGCTGATTCAGTAGTTCGGGGATGGGCCTGAGAACTATTTTGTTTTCAAGCTTTAGTGTGCATCAGAATCATTTGAAGGGCTTGTTAAAACGAATTGCTATTGCTCACCTCCAGACTGGCTGATTCAGTAGTTCGGGGATGGGCCTGAGAACTATTTCCAGCAAGATCCCAAGCAATGCTGATGCTGCTGGCTTGGAAGCCACACTTTGACAAACACCAGTTTATATGTATGGACTTTTGGTTTAATTTACTCTGGTTCTAGTCTTTTGTATTCAGAAGTATGTGCCTGCTGAGCTCCTAATCATCTTTTATCACCTACCCCATGTACATCCTCTGGAAGGCTTTGCAGACCATGTAGAAAGCATGTCCTCCCCCAGACTAACCCCTTTCTCCTCTATACGCACAGGCTCAGCGGCCATGGCTCACGGGCCCAGCCGCTCCGCGGCATGTGGGATCTTCCCGGACCGGGGCACGAACCCGTGTCCCCTGCACCGGCAGCCGGACTCCCAACCACTGCGCCACCAGGGAAGCCCTCTACTCTATATTTTATTGCTACTTGTTATACTAATCACATAGGACAAGTCACACGTCTGACTTCCATAGAAGAAAGTAAACTCTTCGTGCATGTAGCACCTGCCTTATTATTTATTTACATTCTCCTTCCTCCCCCTCCACCCTCCCTTCTCCCTCCAGTTTCCAACCTCCACTCTTTCCTCTTCTTCAATTCTCTTATGGGACTCATTGCCTCACATATAGAGGCATGATGAACAGAAGTTTTGTTACCACGTGCAGTTGATACATAGGACACGGGTTTGGAACGGTTTCTCTCAGAAGCTGTGAATGTCTTCATTCATTCCTCAGTGTGTCATGGAACCGTTGGCAGGCACATTCTTGAAGTCAGGCGTGCAGATTACAGCAGCTTTGCTCAAAGTAGCTGATCTGTGAACTCTTCATTACCTGGTCCCAAGCTTACCTCAGAAGGAAATCAATGGACTGCTTACTTCACTGGGAAAGTCTTGCCATTAAAAAATATCAGCTGAACTAAATAGTGCACTTAGTGATGCAGTCTACTTTCGTTCTGGCAAAAGCTTCTCATCTCGTCAGGGACGAGTATGAAACACGTTGCAGTTTGGCACCGGTCAGCAAACAGCACTTAAAAAAATATATAATTCACCTGTCATAAAATTTACCCTTTGAATAAGTGTACAACTCAGTGCTTTTTCATATTTTCACAAAGTTATACAACCGTCACCACTACCTAATTTCAGAGTGTTTTCATTACTCCAGAAAGAAACCCTGTACCCATGAACACTCTCCATTTCCCATTGTCTCCCAGCTCCTGGTAACCACTAATTTACATTCTGTTTCTATGGATTTTTCTATTCTGTACTTTTCATATAAATGGAATCATAAATAAGTATGTGGCCTTTTGTATCTGGCTTCTTTCACTTAGCATAAGGTTTTCAAGGTTCATCCATATTGTAGAATATATCAATACTCCATTCCTTTTTATGACTGAATAATATTATGATGTATGGATATGCCACATTTTGTTTATCTGTTCATCAACTAATGGACATTTAGGTTCTTTCCATTTTTTGGCTTTTATAGGTAACACCATTACAAATATTCTTGTACAAGTTTTTGTGTGGACATATGTTTTTCATCCTCCTACAGTGGAATTGCTGGGTCATATCGTAACTCTGTGTTTAATGTTTGGAGGAACTACCAAACCATTTCCAAAGTGGCTTCACGATTTTACATTCCCACCAGCAATGTGTGAGGGTTTAAATTTCTCCACATCATTGTCAGTACTTGTTACTGTCACTTTGATTATAACCATCCTAGTAGGAGTGAAGCTGTACCTCATTGTGGTTTTGAATTGCATTTCCTTAGTGGCTAATGATATTGAGCATCTTTTCAATGTGCTTATTGGATATTTATGTATCTTCTTCGAGAAATGTCTATTCAAATCATTTCCCCATTTTTATTGTTGCGTGGTAAGCATTATTTATATATACTGGCTACCAGTTCCTTATCAGATATGTGATTTGCAAATATTTTGTCTCATTCTGTGGGTTGTCTTTTCACTTTCTTGATAGTGTGCTGACTGGACTTTGTATACCATAGCACTATAGCTGAAGCTGTCTGTCTCATATGCTTCAGAAAACACACAGTCAAAACTACAGAAAATATTCCAGAAGCAAGCGTGTACTGTGTTTGTATGAAAGTGGAGGATAATGAACTTTCAAATACACTAGCTTTGGGTTGGTGATTTAGAGCCTCAGCTATAACTTGGGCTTATCCTTCCAGAGAATAGCTGACAATGTTTCCTACCTTCTTATGTGGGGTTTAAATGGATAGGCTCAAGACCATATTAGGTTTGATAATTTTTCCTTAGGTGGATATTTTTTCCTTATTTACACTGAGGTTCATTCGTCACTACTATGCTCAGTGATTCATTCTTGTGAAACCCTCCTCTGGTTTATCCATATTGAGTTGGAGAGGAATGGAAAATTCTATACTACCAATGATTGATTTTGATCTTTCCTGGATGTGAATGCTTAGTTTATAAAAGGTGAGCTAATGGCACAGTATGAGTAGCTTATTGCAGACAGGGCCTAAATAACTGGACCCACTATGAAGCACGTATCAGGCTGTGTTACTCCATCTGTGTGTTCTTTAGGATTAGATCTATTCAACATTAGCATGGTTAGTTGTAGAGGCATTGATAGTGGCTGTTAGGATTTGATCAGTTACCCAAGGCATTCAGACATTAAAAATTGGAATTCAGAATAAAAGCTTCCAGAGAAGGGATTTTTGTATTCACTTTTTCTTCTTTGACAGAAAAAAAAAAAAAAAACTTAGGAAAAGTGGGATTTATGCAAATAATAGTAAAGAAGCTCTTTACATACAAAAATTAGCTTTAAGTCACCCCAGATAGTCAAAGCAATCTTGGAAAAGAACAAAGTTGGAGTCCTCACATTTCCTGACTTCAAAATATACTACAAACCAACAGTAATGAAGATGGTATGGTTCTGGCAAAAAGACAGATATATAGACCAATGGAATAGAATAGAAAACCCAGATATAAACCCTTGCATATATGGCCAAACAATTTTGACAAGGATGCCATAACTACACAATGGGGAAAGGGCAGTCTCTTCACCAAATGGTGCTAGGAAAACTGAATATCCACATGCAAGAGACTGAAGTTAAACCCTTATCTCACATCATATACAAAAATTCACTCAGAATCAATTAAAGACCTAAACATAAGACCTAAAACTATAAAAGTCCTAGAAGAAAACAAAGGGGAAAAACTTTAAGACATTACATTTGGCAGTGATTTCTTGGGCATGATGCCAAAAGCACAGGCAACAAAAATAAAAATAGACAAAGGGGACTACATCAGGCTTAAGAATTTCTGTGCATCATAGGAAACAATCAACAGAATGAAAGGCAACCTAAGGAATGGGAGGAAATCTTTGCAAGTCATATATCTGATAAGGGGTTAATATCTAAAATATATAAGGAACTTCTACAATTCAACAACAAAAACAAATTACTTGATAAAAAATGGGCAAAGGATTTAACAGACAGTTCTTTAAAGAAGATATACAAACGGGCAACAAACACATGAAAAAATGCTCAGCATCCCAAATTGTAAGAGAAATGCAATAAAAAGTACAATGAGATATCATCTCACACCCATTAGGATGGTGACTATCAAAAGAATAGAAGATAAGTGTTGGCGAGGATGTAGAGAAATTGGAACTCTTGTGCGCTGTTGGTGGAAGTATGAAAAGGTGCAGCTGTTATGGATAACAGTATAGAGGTTTCCCCCAAAACCAAAAATAAAATTACCATATGATCCAGCAATCCCACTTCTGAGTATATATCCGAAAGAATTTAAAGCAGTATCTTGCAGAGATACTTGCACATCCACATTCATTGCAACATTATTCACAACAGCCAAGAGGTAGAAGAAACCCAAATGTCCATCAACAGATGAATGGATAAACAAAATGTGGCATATACGTACAATGGAATATTATTCAACCTTAAAAAAGAAGGAAATCTGTCACATGTTACAACATGGATGAATCCTGAGGACATTATGCTAAGTGAAATAAGCCAGTCATAAAAGACCAAATCCTCTATGATTCTACTCATGAAGTGGCTAAAGTAGTCAAAAGCATAGAAGCAAAGTAGAAAGTTGTTTGCCAAGGGCTGAGCAGAGAGGGGAAGGGGGAATTCCTGTTTAATGGGAATAGAGTTTAAGTTTTGCAAGGTGAAAAGGTTCTAGAAATCTATTGCACAATAACGTGAATATACCTAACACTGTTGAACTGTATATTTAAAAATGGTTAAGAGAGTAAATTTAATGTTACATTTTTTTTAAACATACACACACACACACACACACACACACACACACACACATGAAATTAGCTGTGTAAAGTACAGTTTCCAAAAAAGTACAAGTCAAATGTTTATCTGGGCTGATCTTCTAATTATGTTCTAATAAATATACATAATTCTGGAGTTGGTAATTCTATTATAACTCACATCTGATTGGTCAAGTCTTCACGGCCAATGAGTAGCACAGTACTGAGAAATGATGTATTAATCACTAGACAGATATCTTAGGAGTTTTATGCTAAATTTATCATTTTCCTTAAAAAGAGAGCTATTGGTTTGTAGGGACAAAATTTAGTGGCAGATGAAACCAAAGCAAGAATGATTATTCACATCTTGGTGTGACAATCCCAGTTGGTTCCTGGGTGAATTCCATTCTATTTTGCCTGACATCAAGATTTCAATGTACATGGCTCATTAGTGCTTGTAGGCATTTCTATAATGGCAATTTATTACACTTTCAGGTGACAGAATCTGTCCTTCGAAGAATTGCTTTCTGACCTCCTCCTCTTTCCACCCACAACACCTGCCAGATGAAGTGGCCTGATCTCTTTTCCTGTCCCCATACAGACGCTGGAAGTTTTTGTGTGCAGGAGAGCAGGGCTGAAAAGCTTTGGCAGGAAGGTTTTTGCAGCAGCCTGCCTGTCGAACCGCATGGATCAACAGTTTCTCAATTAGAAGAAGATAGACGAGAAGATAAAGTATGCGGGGACTGTAAAGCTTCAAGCAGCAGCTGAGGAAGATTTTGGAACATCTGGTCAGAATCTATTTCTTTTTAGGTAAGCATTCCTTTTTACAACGAGCATATATAAAGCGTGAAATTGGCTTACCCCAGCTCCTCCTTACAAGGGAGAAGCTAGTTAGATTTATCACTCCTTTGATGCAGGTCTGGAGAGAGTGGGGTAGCATGTGGCATTCCCACCGGAGGTCCCCCCAAATCCTTTGGGCTCTTCTCAGAGAGAACATTTGTCTGCTATATCAAACCCATTTTTAAAAACCTGTTCAGGTTGGCAGTGTAAAATACCATTCACAAAAATAAAACCCAATTCATGATGTGTCTGTTTTTTTCCTCCATGAAATTTATGTCTGAGCAACGGATGCCATCAACACAAAACTTCTCTCTCTCTTAATTTAAAAAGTTGATTCTTTGTGTATGTGGCTCATTCCCTTGCTTTGTTAAAATTTAAAATTTCTTTCATGTTGGGCAATAAACTGAATGAATGAATGGTTTTGTCTGTATCTGGCTTCATTTTGTGTGTTCAAGCATCCCCAAACCACCAAACTGCATTGCATTTTTACTGTGTAAGACTGTAACTAACAGGTTTCATAATGCACCCTTTTTTAAGAGAACAGCATAACCAGCCAATAAAACCAAATTACCAATTATTTTTAAATTGTATGAACAGACTGCAGAAGGAGAGCTGAGTTCAAATTAGGACTTCCCAGTTCATGGAAAATTTTAAATCCCTATGCTGGAAGAGTATATTTCATTTAATGGTAATTGCTTACATGGCATTGTGTTATATTATTATCCATGCTATAATAAATCGAAATCAACCTCACTTTATGAAATATACACTAATCACATTTAGCATCACATCCGAAGTGCTTTTAAATATTCATCTATAATAAACATGGTTTTAAACTAATGTACATAAAAGGAAATTTTTCTAATTTGGGATTTTCAGTTTACTGATTCACTTCCCCTGTACCCAAACTAAGCATGCCCTTTATTAAACAACCACGCAATCAGATAATTTACATACATTCCTGTATTTCCCCATTATTCTTTAGCTCTTAAAATAGTTCTCAGTTTCAGCTGTGGCTTACATAAAGTTTAGCCTTGTAATAAAGAAGGTCTATTATTTATGCAAGGCTTTCTGTAATATAAAAAAAAAAAATGATTAGAAACTTTTTACACTCCGGGAGAGAATGAGATTAGTTGAAGATAGAGCCCTACGGAGTTAAAACTATTCCAGAAGCAAAGAAAGGCTTAGCAAATCATATGAATTTCAGGGTACAGTTAAGCTATACTGTCATCTTTAGGTGTGCTATATATTTTCATTAAAACAATTAAGATCAAACTATATTGAAATAACCCGGAGTCTCTAGGTTTCATCCAAAGACAAACTAAAAGTTGAATCAATGGAAAGAGTTAATCTTTTCACCTCTAAGTACATCCAGAAGGGAAGAAAAACAGCATCACCTTATGTAGTTAGTAAACACAGTTCAGGAATCACCATTACTGTGAATTACCAGTTTCCTTTTCTTTATTTCCGCCCTCACAGTGCCCTGCCTGCCCTTGGTCATTTCACTGTTCATTAGCACCTCACTAGAAGAGGGAGAGGAAAAAGAAGAGGATGTGAAATTAAGCATTCAACTTTGTTACTTGGTAACAAAGGTGACAAAGAGGTTCAGGAGAAGTTAAAACTAAGAGTTAAAAATAGATGTTAAAATTATCAATGTGTTTCAGCGACCCATGCTGGGCATGTCATTATCAGGACTAATTAAGAGTTAGCCAAGTGACAATGCATTTCTACAACAGATGTCAGCACTTTCCCGAAGTCCACTCTGTGACTGGAGAAGGTTTGGTTCATGTATAACAAGCATTTAGAAAAAAAAGAAAGAATGAATCCCTGTTTTATAAAATAAGGGGTTCAAATAATGATTTCTATTGTGCAAATTGCTTCAAAATTCTGTTTGTTAAAGATATCTGTCAAAAGATAGAGATATCACCTAGTTGTATATTTATGATTTTTCACTTTAACTTCAATTTAAAAAAAGTAAAAAGAATAAATGTGTCTAGGAGAAATAGAGAAGACTGCAGGGTAGTGTGAACTCCAGCTCCCCAAATCAAGGAGGGCAAAGTCACAGAATGCGAAATAATTCAGGAGTGGAATGGTTCTAACGCACCCTCATCTTTTTCTTTCTTTTCATAGAAACCCCAAAAGTTTGTTCCCCAGTCTTCCCTGTAAATGCCCAGTTGCTTCTTTAGTTGCAGAAAAAGAAGAAAGAAAAGAAGGGAGAACAAAGGCTCAGAAGACTGAAACTAAGAGCCAGATGGTTAATTCAGCTATGAAGGGCTAAGGGAAGCCCAAAAGACCATTTGGGGCAGATCCTTTTAAGGCTCCTAGGATTGAGGAAATCAGGTGGTACCACTTTAAATGTTTGACTATGAGTGAGTCATTGGAGAGCCACTTTTGGTAAGTTTAGGAATCAGAGAACAAAGTTGTCCCGCTGCAGATTGATCTGTTTCCTGCAGGGCTGAACAGATTATGGCTTCGGAGCCGGGCTGTCCTTGTTGGAGGGCACAATGCACCATAGATTTTTATTTTCACGAATCAGACTCCAGAGGTTTGTGGCCTTCCAGACAGCAGCTGGCGCCGGGCAGAGGCATCTCTTCGGGCCGGAGCTGCTGGCGACCGCGCGGCGCTTGGCTTTGCGTCCCAGGCAGGCGGGCCAGCACCGCAGCCTATGCCTCCCGTTCCGAGCAGACGCTGTTGCCTTCTGGAAGGGCTCTAGGGGCTCGCAACTGACTGCTCCTCAGCAAATTTGGGGGAAGAGGAGCTGGTTTGAAGGAAAGGAGGGAGTAGGTTTGGAAAAGGGTTGGCTCCTTCTCATAACTCTGGTGCCTGAAGGGGGTGAGATAGACGGTGGCCAAATAAACTGAAGGGAGATGATCCCATTTGGAGTAACGAGGATTTCTGATGAGCCGACGATGTGTCCTGCAACTGTCGATTTGGCAGGAGATTTGACTCAATCAACTGCTGTTTGGTTCCTACTTCAAACCGACCTCGCCCCCCCCCCCGGCACCCC